>NW_023404994.1:0-273946 GCF_013141755.1 Anopheles stephensi | reverse complement strand
TACCGGAGGATGCAGAGGTGGCTGTTTAAAGCAACAGTGGCCGCACCGTAACCAGCGCTAGCATCTATGAATGCCCTTAACAGCCGGCAATTCTATCAGTATGCGTTTCATACTGGTGTACCTGTGGTACAATGTGCAACTGATTTTTTATCCGCCGCCGGAAGCAGCAGCATCCCGTTGGATGTTTGCTGCCGGATTATGGAGCAGATTGTAGCTCCTAGATGTTTCTTACCTTTGGCTAAACCGAGAAGAGCCCCTGTTCTTATTAAAAGAAATCGCGTGCTGTCGACATGTGCACCATATCATACCATTGTATGATTGTGCACCATGCAAGACAAAATTTGTGTTGATAAATATCTGTGATAAATGTGATTAATTAGTAATAAAAGATGTGATCGTACACCTAACGCGGTCGTGTTTTAAACATATTTTAGTGTGAGACATCCGAAACCGTTTTTGTAATTAGACTCTAGTGGATCCGAGTGTGTTGTATTCTTTAACTTTTAACGGATGTAACGTTATGCAATCACCGGAAAGGATCGGCGGAAGGCTATCATACAGAAAATTACGTACGATATTCATATATCTGTCCTGCTTTACAAGCCGTCTACCATGCTGATCGATTTCCTTGCAAGCTGGGCAGGTCATTCTATTTTAACATTACAGGATCGCAGTCTAACACATGGCGGTAGGTACCGGCTGCGTTAAGGTAAAAGGTTCGCGCCTTCGTCTCTGATTCTACTGGAATTTCGAACCGTTTAGCAGTTCGTACGTTAATTAAACGGACCGGCTAGCTTACTGGCTCAACAACTGGCGCCTAACAGTGGACCTTGTGCTTGCTGAACAGTAGCTCATAGTTGAATAAGACGGACAGCCTGTCTTTATACATCATACATCAGACTCATAGTTGAATAAGACGGACAGCCTGTCTTTATACATCAGACTCGTAATCATTTTCTTTCCATCCATCCGAAGAAAAAGTAAAAATTTTATCAAAAATTGAATATAGAAGTCGTTTCTGAACTTTCAAAAATATTTTTTTCATGCTCACCTTCCTGATCTAGTAACCAACTTCCGCACCTAGGCAGCACCTCTTGGAATAAAGACAAACAATGCCACTTCATACGTTTATCAGATTTTTTCAATATCCACCAATGCAGTGTAGTCATGAAAACTGATGAGACATTATAGAAATGAAATGATAAAATAAGGTTTTATTCGAACACATAAGTGTTAGCAAACTGAAATGAAACTTTGGATGGTCTATTGAATTGAACTTTGGTTTTTCTAGTTCTCGATTTAAATTGAAAGTCTATCTATTTACCACGGTTTATTGTAATGGTTGCTTGTTTAAAAAGAAGCAAACAATTGAACTTTAATTGAATGCAGACGTATAACATTAAATAGAAGCGCATAAATGATCTCTGCTGTATTTCTTTTATTTTTCGAACCTCACTAGCATTTATTCCCAATCTGCTCGTTAAAGGATCTTGCTACACGTGCCGCTTCTATTAAATTCCGGCACTATGTTAAATCGTTCAATGCTTTTTTTGGTTTATTGCACAAAAAACTACTCGAGTGCTCAATACATTAACTGTTGCGAACGCGACAAAATAAAATTGAGCTAAACTGACAGGCATGTAAGAGTTAGATGAAAAACTTTAAATAACTAAATATCTTTGTTTAGGATAAATTATCACCGGCAAATATTATTTTAGGAAAAAACCCTAAACTAACAGAGCGACAAGATTATGATGCGTTATCGGAAATATCTCGAAAAAGGGACAAATCTCGACATATGGTAATCGTAAACTCAGGCCTTGTAATAAAATACGAAAGTGAAGAACACAGGCCGAAAAGGGGTTAACGCTAGAAACCCAACGCATACGTTATCGTTGCGCGATTAGTTTCACGAAAAAAAGGACCTGCGCGAAGATCAAGGCACGGTCGTAAGGCAGTGAAAGGAAAGACCAACTTGATGAATAAACAAACGACGCGCAGGCAATAAGCAATAGTAAAATAGGCATACGCATCTGAACCACGGAAGCACGATGCATTACCCGTGGTCATAAAAGATAAATAATAGGAGCGTAGGTCATACGATCTCCTACACTAGCCGACGTCAGGCAGGTATCAAACGCATCGGCATACCGAGTTAGGATAAAAGAGATCGATGTAATTGCGTTTTCATGCTCTTTTCCCATAGAATTTTAGTATATAAGACAGGATTTTTTAAGAATAAAATCGACTGTAATCCAGACCTCAACGAAGAAACTTGTGTTCATTGTTTGGGTATCCATACAGAATCGGGTAAGTTTCACCTTTGCCTTCCCTCCGGAAATTGGTTACGCACTTTGGTGTCTCCCCCACTCCGTCGGAAGAATTAGGCGAAATAAGCCAAGCAAGAACCACGGTTAGATACTTCTCCTGGTTATCCAGGAAAAAAGGTTAATCGTCTGATCGAGCTACGCATTCCCGTTGTCCACGCCGAGTTAGTGAAGTGCGAGTCCGCCGCTAAAAACTTCTCTTGGTTTTCCAGGAAAAAGGTTAGCCGCCTGATTCAAGCAACTCTGACAAGGCCAGGAATCTGCGCGGAGATCTCCGAATCGACCATTCCTTCGCATGGTCGGTTCAACAACGGTTCGTTATCGAACTAACATTAACATTATTCCAATGCGTTGATGTTCTACATACATATGCCAACTGTTGATCAAAGAGTCCACAATATTACCCAGTATGTAAATAAATTGTAAGATATTTAAGTAACAAAACTTGTTTTTATATTCATGTACAACGGCCCCGCCGTAATGCTACAAAACGATAATCTTATCTAGTAAAAATAAAATTAGCAATACTTCACTGGCAACTCATGGTTTCATAATATAGCATAGGTTAATTATGTCAAAATCGATGTTTGTTTAATTTTTATTTACAGATACAATATCTTATTAATTAATTTATCCTGATATAGAACCAGAGTCACAATAGCGGGCTCATGCTGTTTACTAAGTTACATCAACGTTCTCACCATCATTCTACCAATGGGATGTACAGCCGAAAGTGACGCCAGTTGGGTCCGACCAAAAAGCAAGTTATAAATTTTATTAAAGCATGAAACATCGTCCTGAATAACTAAATCATTTAAATTTTATGAAACATTACGTTTCATAAATGTTTAAAGCAAAAGAAAAACTATTCCAAGTAATTTTGTTCCAATTTTTGTGAAACCAAATCAACACATATGTACGCTCCAAAAAGTGGAATGCGAATGGTCTGATGTTTCTAACATATGAAATGTCATGAAAGATTTTTATCCAAAGCCTTCTCAGTCGTGTTTATTCGTCGCGTATCATTCAGCCACGTGTTTACTGAGAATTTTCTGAAAGTATTTTCATACTAAATGTTAATGGCTAATCCAACCTTTTCTTCTTGCGGCAAAAGGCGCTTCCGGGTGATGTGAAAGATATTCATTAACAAATTCTACTTTTTCAAACATTTACTGCTAGGTGTGTTTTAGCTCTGTTATTCTTAATTCTTGGGTATAGCTTGGTTGCAATTCATTATGGCTATGAGACGAATTTTTTAAATGAGTCTCTATAAAATGTAAATCTTGTTAAAGAAACAATAAATTTAATTCAAAATCAATAATCTCGCATTGTTTATTGCTACACTTTGCCAAAACCATTGTACCGATTTGAATTTAAATTTTTCTGCGTATATGGTAGGTATGAGAATAAGATTTATAGTAGTTTTTATGCCGATAGGTGATCTATAAGTCGGATCATACTGTGCTACCTTATGCTCCGCTATTGAAGACTATATTACAATCAAATGAAAAAATAAATAAATAAAACACACACGTAAGGTTATTTGAAATATTTATTTACTAACAATTTAAGTTGAATCGATACAATTTTGAAAAATTAAAATGCATTTTTTTCATTAGGTAATCATGTACTTCAGGACATCAAGGAGACAAAAATTCCGTGAATGCAGCAGAAAAGTTGATATTCATCAAGCATATCTATGTGCACCAGTTTTGAATTTGTCTCATTTTTTTTTTTTGAGAAACGCTTTCAACCATCTTCATAAGCTATTATTTATTTTTTTATGCATGAGAAGCTTTTATTTATTTGACTGTGTACAAATATAAGTTATAAACGCTTGAGATGAGAAAGACAATGGGGTGGTTAAATTACCATGCAAATACACAATTATGTGTTAGGTTAATTATTATTTCGGTTGTAGTATCCATCTCCAAACATGTAAATATTATTTACAAGGGACAGATAAGTGGTTCAGATATGGCCTCACCAGAGTTATACTAACACCTGTTTGTTCTAAAATAAATCAATAAAAGTTTTGAAAAATCATAAAACATTTTATTTTTAAATACACCTGTTATACTTACGTCACAATTCTACACACAGTTTAATTATTCCTTTTTGCACTATTAAAATGTATCAAAAATAAAATTGATGGAAACCAAAGATTTTTTTTTGGATGAATACATAAGCGTAGAGATCATTTGACATTTTAAAAATATAGATTTCCACGAGTACCTTTCGGAATCGGAAACCTACCATATAAGAGCAAAAACAATTTTCAGAAAGCTAAACCTATAGAAAGTAAAGTATAATACAGCAATAAAGTTTCAGGAATTCATCAAAATTAACAGCTTTTAAAACACAACTAACTTACACGAGCTTAAGGGTTTTTTGTTTTGCTTCTAGAAAAGACTCAAATATTGAAGGAGTGAAGTGCCTAGCTCGCTTTGATTGACTGATTATTTTGCTCTATTTTAATCAGTATATTATTTTTAAGTATTTCTATAAAAGTCATCCGTACGTAAGGCTGACTACCTTTTCTACGGGTAAAATTAAGTCACAGAAAGCCAGAAATGGTAGGCCGAGACCTCTCGAGGTTGTTGTGCCAAAGAAGAAGACTATAAAAGTGTATTGTGTTATTTTCACAATAGAATCTTGATTTGAGCTATTCATGTAAACCGATTGTTTGCACCTTATAAGCAACCGGCATGCCATTCCCGAAGGCGATCACGATCGAATGAATTAATGGAATGCATGCTATGGGTCTAGAATAGGAATAAATATCCCTCAAAAAAGAACAATCAAGCAGTGCACACGTTTCTTACAACACCTCTTAAGACATTATTCTTAGATTTCTCCGCGGCTCTCCCCCGAAGTATGTTGATAAGATAATTTAATAAATTATTCCATATTTTTCCAACTTTTTGAGCATCTTCCATGCCAAATCCAATTTTGAAAATATATAAGGAAGGCCTTATAAAAAACTGGAATGAATATTGAATAAATAGAATGTAATATTATAAATTTAAAAAAATGAAAACAAAATCGTCGATCGTAAAAACTTAAACCCAAATTCACAATTTCTAACTCGTCTATTTGGCCTTCTATAGCTTTCTATGATTTTTGTTACCGGTAACTGGATGATAGTCAGTCTTGCACACCCCCGGACCGTACCAACAGCATAATAGCATGCCAAAAAAGCACGATACGTCACTATCACATTTATCTAAAACATCAAGCTTTTGTTTTATTCCCAAAAACAGATGCTTGTTTAGTTTGATTAGTCAGATGAAACGTATCGTAGACATGAGCTCTATTTAAAAATTAATTTATATTAAGAATAACTAAATCATGATAGAATTCAATATTTATAAATACAACAACCCGTAAAGACAAGCTTCGCGTGTATGGTACGAAATTTTGTGAATGATTCTGTGAAAAACCAGTCAGTAAATAATCAGTTGACATTTGAACGAGGCATAACTTACATCAAAATACTTCTTTGTTCCGAAATATACGTTACATTGCATTTTCAAGGCATATGTTCGAGGTATTCAACCGCTTACCAGTTCATGTAAATAATATTTATATATTTAGAGATGGATACTACAACCTGGCCGAGGACAACAGTGTGGCAAATATCGCACTTCAAGAAAAAATAGATCAGCTAGAGCTAGAGAAAAAGCTGCTGGTCTTACAAAAGGAAGTTTCGGAGATGAAACTACAAAGCAAAGCAGAGAAAAACGAACCTGATTTTAAGACGATCGAGAGTTTGGTTCCCCCGCTCAGCGGACAAAATGGCGTCGATATTGTGATGTGGTTCGAAGAACTGGAAAGAGTTTTTGGATTGCTCAGCGTTGACGAAAAACAGAAGCTGGTAACAACCCTTCGACTGCTTTCTGGGACAGCTCAAGAAATTGCTCGTTCGTCGGGACTATTCGACTACAGCTCTCTGAAACAAACGCTCATCGACACTTTTCAACAAAAATACTCTGTTGAAAGTGTGTATCACCAGTTACGTTGCCGCCGCCTGTCTACAACAGAATCGATCATCAAATACTTCATCGATATGAAGAGCATTGCTAGAAAAGCAAAAATCCCTGAAGGTGAACTGATTGACATCATTATCGAAGGAATAGATGATCCGGTCAATACTGCCGCTATGCGTTTCGCCGCTCGTCGAATGGATGATCTCCTACCTATGCTAAAGAGATATGAAGAAATACGATCACGCCGTCCACCACCATCTGCACCAACGGATAAACGATATGTTCGCAACGCATCGGGTAACAGCGAGCAAATAAAGTGCTACAACTGTCTGCAGCTAGGGCATTATCAGAGCCAATGTCAACGACCTCAACGTCCCTATGGATCGTGCCTTCGGTGTTCACAGACGGGCCATTCACATCGAGAATGTCCAAGCCGTAGTAAAATACCAGCCGCCGCTGTGAATCCAACAAACGAGGACTCGGGCTTTTTACAACAAATTCAAGCCATGCAGGAGGTATGTGTTACGTTTTTAGCTTTAAGCGGGCCAAACAGTTTCCTTCCACGTGTGTTATCTCTTTTCGATTCAGGAAGCCCCAGAAGTTTTATAAATGAAAATTTGGTTCCTCCATGCCTCTTGAAACAACCGGAAAATTCAGGATATTGCGGTTTAGGTAACAGTGCGCTACTATCGCTTGGACAAACTGATTGTCGAATTAAACATCAAAATAATGAAAAAATACATGAGTTTATTATCTTACCGAAAAATTGTATGTCATGGCCTGTTATTATAGGTAGGAACCTTATGCTGAAATTAAACATTTCTCTAGCCATATTTAAACGTCATATTTACGATGAAAGCGCCTTATTAAAGCATAAATTGAAATCGAAAATACCTTCCCTGAAAACACACGTGGTGAAGAAGCTCAGAGATTTAGGCATTCTGAAAGAATCGTGGGGCGATTTACAGGTAGATAAAGGACAACCAGCCAAATTATTGACGTTTCCTCAAGATAATTGCGCAATGAATACTTTCCTGGAAATGTGCGCTATAGACAATTCATCCATTACCAATCCCTCATTTGATATAGGCAAGGATCTTCTAAAGGAACAGATCTCTTTGGTAGCTAGAGCTGTTGAAGAATGTTACTGTAAATTTCCTTCAGAACAAAAATTACCACCGGAGCAAGGAATGAAAATAAGTTTGAATCACAACACTCCAATATTTTGCAAGCCGAGACGTTTGTCTTACGCTGAACGAAATCAAGTTAGAGAAATTATTAGAAATTTGCTCGAGAAAAACATAATCCGTCCTAGTAATTCACCTTATGCCTCGCCACTTGTATTGGTAAGAAAAAAGAACGGGGAAATCCGAAAGTGTGTAGATTATCGGCCTTTGAACAAGATCACGATTCGCGATAACTACCCTTTTGCCACTGATTGAAACATGTCTCGAACATTTGGGGAACAAGCGTTACTTCACTTTACTTGATTTGAAAAGCGGTTTTCATCAGGTTAAAATGGATGAGAATTCCATCCAATATACAGCGTTCGTTACGCCTGACGGACAATATGAATATTTACGTATGCCATTCGGGCTGAAAAATGCACGTTTACAAACTCGAGGGTTTTTTTTGGTATTTGCATGGTAGTATTAACCACTTAATTGCCTTTCTGCGTCCAAGTAATTATAACTAGCATTTGTATATACGCTAAGAAATAATAGCTTATGGAGAGGGTTAAATGCATTTCTCAAAAAATAAGAGACAATACAGAAAAGTCTCAAATACATATACAGGAAGAATATCAATGTTTCTGCTGTAATCAGGACACTCGTTCTTGCCCTGAGAATCATGTATAGAATACAAAAAAAAGTTCCCCAGTATCTTGTCTGGTAATGTGGTACATAGAGAAGCATAGCAAACATACGGAACATTTAGCGGCATAATAACTACAGCAAACATTATTCTCATTCTTACCATAGGTGTAAGAACTAACTTTTATCGTGGAATTTTGAAATAGACACTTCGACAGTATAAATTTTAAATTACTGACTGAATTCCTTAATACTTGCTGAAAACATAGTCTTTAATGAACAACCTCGATTCCCATCACGAAATGCCACCAACCTATAGGAGCCAAGCATAGAGTCGGATTTAGAATAACACAACTAAGAGTAAATGATTAGAAAAACCAAAGTTCAATTCAATAGACCAATCCAATGTTTCATTTCAGTTTGCTAACACTTATGTGTTCCAATAAAACCTTATTTTATCATTTCATTTTATTATAGAGTCTCATCAGTTTTCATGACTACACTGCATTGGTGGATATTGAAAAAAATCTGAAAAATGTATGAAGTGGCATCGTTTGTCTTTATTTCAAGAGGTGGTGCCTAGGTATGGAATTTGGTTACACGATCAGGCAGGTGAGCATGAAAAAAATATTTTTCAGAATTCAGAAACGACTTGTATATTCAATTTTTGATAAAAAAAATTCTTCGGATGGATGGAAAGAAATGATTAGGAGTCTGATGGATAAAGACAGGCTGTCCGTCTTATTCAACTATGAGCTACAAGCACAAGTTCAGCAAGCACAAGGTCCACTGTTAGGCGCTAGTTGTTGAGCCAGTAAGCTATCCAGTCCGTTTCATTAACGTACGAACTGCTCAACGGTTCGAAATTCCAGTAGAATCAGAGACGAAGGCGCGAACCTTTTACCTTAACGCAGCCGGTACCTACCGCCATGTGTTAGACTGCGATCCTGTAATGTTAAAATAGAATGACCTGCCCAGCTTGCAAGGAAATCGATCAGCATGGTAGACGGCTTGTAAAGCAGGACAGATATATGAATATCGTACGTAATTTTCTGTATGATAGCCTTCCGCCGATCTTTTCCGGTGATTGCATAACGTTACATCCGTTAAAAAGTTAAAGAATACAACACACCCGGATCCACTAGAGCCTAAGTACAAAACGGTTTCGGATGTGTCACACTAAAATATGTTTAAAACACGACCGCGTTAGGTGTACGATCACATCTCTTATTACTAATTAATCACATTTATCACGATATTTATCAACACAAATTTTGTCTGCATGCAAGTGCACAATCATACAATGGTATGATATGGTGCACATGCCGACAGCACAGCGATTTCTTTTAATATAGAACAGGGGCTCTTCTCCGGTTTAGCCAAAGGTAAGAAACATCTAGGAGCTAACATATTCTGCTCCATAATCCGGCAGCAAACATCCAACGGGATGCTGCTGCTTCCGGCGGCGGATAAAAATCAGTTGCACATTGTACCACAGGTACACCAGTATGAAACGCATACTGATAGAATTGCCGGCTGTTAAGGCGCATCTTCATAGATGCTAGCGCTGGTTACGGTGCGGCCACTGTTGCTTTAAACAGACACCTCTGCATCCTCCGGTAACAAACATCCGACCGGGAGTTGAACCGGTACGCAGCAAATCAGCAAAGTGTCTACGCGCAGCCCAAACACGTTTTCACTAAATGTATGCGACGTATCATTAACGTATCGTAGAATATAACTGAAATAATTCCAAACAGCAACCAATAAAGGCGCATAATTAGTCATAAATCTTAAAAAAGGTCGAGGAAAATAAACGATCACTTCCCTGCACAATAACAATCCAAATGCAAAATGTAAACAAACATCCCCCCTCCGATTGACAAAACACGCAGCGCGTGTGCAATAGACCTGACCATTTTCGAACTGTCAAATCTTTGTTTGGGACTCTATTTTACCTTTTTACCGCCTTTTGAAGGTTTCCCCTCCCTGTAAAAAAAAACTTTGCTCTGATCATTACAACTGTTATCCTAAAATTTTTAATTAAGTACCATTTCTCTATTGTACCTGCAGTTGTACGCGATGGAATGCACAGCCCTGCTGTTGTTCAGTAGGGTGTTCGTTCCAGTCAAGCTAAGAATTTGGCGTCTTAGGACAACACACTGGAGTCAACGGGATACGAGTTTTTGGCCAGATTTGCTCATCTGCCGTGGTTTCCTGCAGGGAAACATAATGTCTTCACTAGTTGCCCCGGCGATCTTATGTGTTATGGGTAAGTTTAGGGACAATGCCACCTGAAACAACGCAAGGAAGTCGACATGGAGACACAGACAAATTAAGGAAGAGACTTTACTTTACGATAAAAAGAATGTTCGATTAATTGTAAGACAATCAAATTTTGATTGTCGGCCAGGTAGCAGCTCTGCGGAACATGCGGAACATTTCCTGTAATCATTTTAAGACGACGGCATGCTTTGCCAAAGAGAACAAAACATTCAATACATAGTATTACATAGCCTTTAAAATCACATGATTAGGATCATTGGTGGATTACTGATTTGTATAAATTCATCAGTAAATTAATATCACCTATACGAGTCAGTACGTATTATGCGATTGCCGACACACCAGATCGGTGTTATGAAAGTCACGATCTTATGATTTAGATAACGGTTGGCGTTTCGTGCGTTTAATCTTCTCGATACTAATCATTGTATCTAACCGTCGGATTACGATAGATCGATAGATACGGTATAAGATCGACTCTCTATGGCAGTATTCGCGTCAATGTTATTATGCTGTATGTCTGCTATTATTGCGTTTGTTTCATTTTTACTAAGTACTCTTGGGTTCGTAATTCCTAATTTCGCTAGGGTTATGCTATCAATTAGTATGTTCGCCTTTTCAGACAAGAATTTTAAGATCATTAGAATGTTTATGGAATATAATTCCGTTGAAAAACTATAAAAAATATCTACTGCTGTTTCTACCTTCTGCAAGCTATCCTCCAAGTGCGATGTTAAATCCCTATTGATTATAACTTGGGCGTTATTATTCTGAATTAGTTAATTAATAGTAGATTTGAATAGTTGATTAATCTTAAATCGTTTGCGTCTGGACTACCAGCTATAAATTTCCAGACGGTTCCAACTGTGTCACTTTATGGTAACGACGCGATCATTGGAGGACGGCACGCGCGCCTTTTGTCAGCTTGTGCTACCGGCCACGAGGGGGCGCGTTGCTTCGGACGACATCGGCGGACGGACCCGAAGCGAAGGATGACGTGGTCTGGCGTGACGATCGAGATAACGAGGAAAGGTCCTTTCTTTTTGATCCTGACCAGCGGGCCAAGCGGACGAAATTTTAGTTTCGCAAAATAAAGTAAAGTATACTAAAGAATCCACTCGCCTTCTTTTTGATTGCTGGTCAGGCGTTGCAATTCGCAACATTCTAAAATTCTGAAGGCGTTACGAGAAAAGGAAGCTGAAGTGGTACGGCTCCGTGAGGACCGCGGGCAGACCACGTTTTCTCCGGATAAACCGCTTCCTTGCTCAACGGCTAAGCGGATTACGGTAACCGATGATGGTGAACTAAGTCAGAGCCAAATAGCTGCCCGTCAGGCTGTCCGGTGCGAACTCCCTTCATTCGCTGGGGATCCCGATGAATGGCCGCTATTTCTGTCAACCTTTAAAAGATCGACGCGCACATTCGGATTCAGCGATGACGAAAACATCCTTCGCCTGCAAGGTGCGTTGCGAGGAAAAGCGCTACGCATGGTGCAAAGCCGCCTACGCAACGCGGATAATTTGGATCAAATTATGGCAGCATTGGAAAAGTCCTACGGCAGAGCGGACGTTCTCGTTAACTCGCTCCTCGAGCAAATACGCGAAGCACCGGCGCTGAAACCAGAGCGCCTAGATAGCTTTATCGAGTACGGTGAGCTGGTAGCAGAGATTTGTGCGACCGTCAAGACGAAAGGAGCGTCCGAGAGGCTGTACGATGCAGCGTTGCTTCAAGAGCTGGTGGACCGGATGCCCGCGTTTCTACGATGGAGCTGGGGAATGCACAGGCGGCAGCTGAAAGGTGTTACGCTGAACGACTTTGGTGCATGGATTCAAGAGGCGACGGATGGAGCGATGGCGGTAACTCCCCCCCAGCCGAAGAAGAAGACGACAACACGACAGGTTCACGCGCAACATGTGGAAACGCATGTAACCCAGTCCAGCAGTAATCGAGCATGTGCGGTGTGCAATAAGGACACGTGTGTGGCGGTTGGTGAGTGTATAGTTTTTAACCAGCTTAGTGTTTCAGCCAGATGGGAAAAGGTACGCAGTTTAAAACTGTGTAAACGTTGCTTAGGAAAGCACTACGGCCCGTGCTCGGTACGTGTTGAATGCGGTCTGCAAGGATGTGTGGCTAAACATCACCGCAAATTACATCGTACCACCAGTGAGGAGCGACCGGTTGAAATTAATCATCATGGTACGAGAACAGACAGCATGCTGTTGCGATACGTTCCGGTGATGCTTCATGGGAAGAGCGGTCCGGTTTACACCCACGCGTTGCTAGACGAGGGGTCGACGGTGACGCTGATGGAGCAGGAGCTTGCAAGAGAGCTAGGAGTTTCCGGTACTCTCGATCCGCTATGTCTGCTGTACAGTGCTGGCCAGAAACGTGATGAACGCGAGTCGCAGAGAGTGACAGTGCAGGTGTCTAGTGTCGAAGAAAAGGCGCCCGTTTACTCGATGACCGATGTGCGGACGGTTAGCCGGCTTTCACTCCCTAGACAGTCGGTCGATACAGAAGAGCTAAAACGCAAGTTCACGCATCTCGCGACGATTCCAGCACAGTCATATGAAAGTGCTTCTCCACGCCTGTTGATAGGCATCGACCAGTATAGGCTGACGAGACCTCTGAAAACGATAGAAGGAAGTGCGGGACAACCGACAGCTACCAAGACGCGATTGGGATGGCTCATATTTGGTAAGTGCACAGACTACGATAACGATTCGAATTTAGTGCAGCCAGAGTCAAGCTACCACATCTGCGATTGCCAAGGAGCCATCTCAAGGGCAGATCGTATGATGGCAGCGTATTTTGAGGTCGACGGTTACGGTCCCGCCAAGCAGCTATCGCTTTCGAAGGAAGATCAACGAGCACTGGCGATCCTGCAAGGCAACACGAGGCACATCGATGGGCGGTACGCAACCAGTTTGCTATGGCGGAGTGACAACACTTTTATGCCGGAAAACCGTCACATGGCTGCATCAAGGATGGAGTGTCTCGAGCGGAAAATGCAACGAGATCCGAATCTCGCCGACAACGTAAACCGAATCCTCAGGGAGTATTTGGCGAAAGGTTATGTCAGGCAACTAGGAACGGACGAGCTGAAGGTGTTTTATCCCAGGAAGTGGTACCTACCTGTGTTTCCTGTTACTAACCCTAACAAGCCAGATAAAATCCGCTTGGTTTGGGACGCAGCGGCTGAAGTGAAGGGTGTCTCGCTTAACAAGAAGTTGCTGACCGGACCAGATCTGCTGACGCCGCTACAAACCGTGTTGTTTCGTTTTCGCGAGTGTAGGATCGCGGTGGCGGCTGACATTCGCGAGATGTACCACCAGGTACAGATTTACGGTGACGACGTGCACAGCCAGCGTTTTCTATGGCGATGGGGCGACACCAATGCAGAACCGCAGGAGTACGTCATGCTGAGGATGACATTCGGTGCAGCTTGTTCTCCTTGTACGGCGCAATATGTCAAAAACGAGAATGCCGAACTGTATCAATCCCGATACCCTCGAGCGGTCCAATGCATCAAGGAGGAGCATTACGTGGACGACATGTTGACAAGCCTGGAAACCGAGGCGGAGGCCGTCGATCTAGCGCACCAGGTGAGCCACATTCATGCTAACGCAGGGTTTCGGTTACACAATTGGCTGTCGAACAGCCGCAGTGTTGTTGCAGCAGTGCAAGGAAACCCAGAAGCGGTAAAGGAGTTGGATTTTGAGTCGTGCCTGAAGCCGGAGAAAGTGCTGGGAATGTGGTGGGACACTGCAAATGATAGTTTCAGCTTCAAACTATCCCGCATAAGACACCTCGAACTGGCACGCAAAGATAAACCCTTATCTAAGAGGCAGATGCTAAGGACCCTGATGTCCATATACGACCCCTTGGGCTTGATTGGCGGAGTATTGTTCTACTTGAAAGTGCTGCTTCAGGAAGTTTGGCGCCTCAATCTTGGCTGGGATGATGAAGTACCGGACGAGATACAGTGCAAGTGGGATTCCTGGATGCAACGATTGCCGGATCTGGAAGGCATTACCATACCACGATGTTACCGGCTGATCACACCCTTTGCTGAATCGTGTCTTCAACTCCACGTGTTCGTCGATGCAGGTGCTGATGGTTACGCGGCGGTCGCGTACTTCAGATTCGAGTTTGATGGCCAAATAGAGGTGGCTTTGGTTGGGGCAAAAGCAAGAGTAGCTCCGCTTAAATATTTATCCGTTCCAAAACTAGAGTTGCAGGCTGCCGTGATGGGATGCAGATTAGCCTCGTCGATACAGAGTGCTCATCGACATGAAATTCATCGTCACTATTTTTGGACAGACTCGACTGACGTCATAGACTGGATAAATGCGGATCATCGTAAGTACTCTATTTTCGTCGCTCACAGGGTTGCTGAAGTTCTGGAGACAACTACTGTTGACGATTGGAGGTGGCTTCCTACCAAGCTGAATGTAGCCGATGAAGCGACGAAGTGGACCAACCTAAAACATCATCTCGCTTCCAACCGATGGTTTCTTGCGCCGGAGTTCCTGCACATACCTGAAACAGAGTGGAACGTCCCCTTCAGAACACCATCGGGAACCACAAAAGAATTACGGAAGAAGAGAATGCTTGTTGGCGCTCACGCTGTACACAACACGTTCATATCCTACGAACGGTTTTCACGCTGGACTCGCCTTGTTCGGACCATTGCCTATGTCCGTCGGTATGTAAACCTGATTTTGAATAACAAACCGAGATCGACAGGTCCTCTCACTCGCGAGGAAATCCAGGAAGCTGAACGAGTCGTCATAAGGGATGTGCAGAGAAATGCATTTCCGGAGGAATACGCCCTACTTCAAAGGCACCGGGAGACACCCGCAGCGCCTTCATGGAAGAACCTGATACCCAGAAGCAGTGTGCTGTTCAAGCGGAACCCTTATATGGACGAAGATGGTATCCTGAGATTGAGTGGCCGGATTGACCGTTGCCGTGTCGTGGATCCGGCGACAAAGCGACCCATCCTGCTACCGAGAAGACACCGCGTAACAGAGTTAATCGTCGACGACGTCCATCGCCGCTACAAGCACGGGAGCCAAGAGACTGTGGTCAACGAAGTGAGACAACGATTCGATATTCCAGCTCTTCGGTCGGTGTGCAGACACGTACGTCTGCAGTGCAACATGTGTATGTTGCTGTACGCTCGTCCGGTTTCGCCGCAGATGTGTGAACTGCCAGCTGCGCGTCTTGCTGCATATATGATGCCCTTCTCATACACGGGAATAGACTACTTCGGCCCTATGATAGTTGCGAACGGACGGAAGACGGAAAAACGTTGGGGCGTTTTGTTTACATGCTTGACGGTTCGAGCGATCCACATTGAGGTGGTGCGGTCACTGTCTACCAGTGACTGTCTGATGGCGATTCGCAGCTTCATGGCGCGTCGTGGGACGCCGATCGAGATCATCTCCGACCGTGGTACTAATTTTGTTGGCGCTGATCGGGAACTCAGGGAGGCAGCTGAACGGGTCAACTCGGCGATCCTCAGCGAGTTCGGTCCGCCCGACCCAACGTGGAAGTTCAACCCCCCGGCAGCTCCCCATTTCGGTGGATCATGGGAGAGAATGATTCAATCGGTTAAACGGATGCTGACTCGCACCCTGAAGGAGAGGCACCCCACGGACGCGGTACTGACAGCAGCGCTCATCGAAGTAGAGAATATGCTAAATTCTCGCCCGCTTACGCACGTTCCGGTCGATGGTGAGGATGATGAGCCGTTAACCCCAAACCATTTCTTGTTAGGATCTTCCGCAGGGACGAAACCTTTGGTTCTGCATGACGATTCTCCCGCGGCCTTGCAGCAGAATTGGAAAGCTGTGCAGGCCAGGATGAATGGCTACTGGAAGAAGTGGGTAAAATCGTACCTGCCAACCCTGACAAGAAGGACGAAATGGTTTGAACCACATAAACCGATCCAACCCGGAGATGTCGTTATTATCGTTGACGAAAACAACCCGCGGAACTGTTGGCCGAGAGGAAGAGTGGAAAGTGTCATTCCGTCTCGAGATGGAATCATTCTTCGGGTCGTCGTAAGGACAGCACGCGGTACAACGCTGGAGAGGCCGGTGGTTAAGCTGGTCACGCTAAACGTCGCGCAAAAGGTTATCGTTTAGCACAGCAAAACGACTGGTGGACTGTCACTTTATGGTAACGACGCGATCATTGGAGGACGGCACGCGCGCCTTTTGTCAGCTTGTGCTACCGGCCACGAGGGGGCGCGTTGCTTCGGACGACATCGGCGGACGGACCCGAAGCGAAGGATGACGTGGTCTGGCGTGACGATCGAGATAACGAGGAAAGGTCCTTTCTTTTTGATCCTGACCAGCGGGCCAAGCGGACGAAATTTTAGTTTCGCAAAATAAAGTAAAGTATACTAAAGAATCCACTCGCCTTCTTTTTGATTGCTGGTCAGGCGTTGCAATTCGCAACAAACTGTATCCCAGCACTTCTTTCGTCTTGGAATCAAGGATTTTAACATTTCCGTAACGTGTTCAAATTGTGCTGTAATTATAGGCGGGAATTGAGTCTCTTCAACGTTCTTAAAATCCGTAAACAGTGAATTAATTTCGTTTTGCATTTCTGACACTTTAAAATGGTGTACATAATAATTAATAAGTTCCTTTAATTATTCTAGCTGTACCTCTGTCGAACGCTACAATGGGTACGTAGTCCATTTTTGTTAGCTTTACGTGCTGACCGATCGCTATGGGGATCCATCCATCTGTTTATGGATTCTCTGTCCATTGTCTGTAGTAACCGTTATTCTATTATTTTCTTTATTTTAAATTTTTTACAGGGATTAACTTGTTTCAATCTACGTTTTGTTTTCATAAATGCCTGCGCTGAATCTTGAATTTCTATTTTTTTGTATTTTATTGTAGTGGTTTAAATCAATTCCTTGCTTGTGTTTTAAATTTTCAGCTACTTTTTCAATTATCGATGAACTGTTTCTTGAAGGAGTAATTATTTGCAAAGGGGTAAATTTAGTACAAGAGTGTACTGAATTGTTATATTTGAACAAGGAAAGTTGTCTCAAATCTATAGAAGTCATAAGCGGATTCTCGGTTTTAGAAATTCTATATAATTCCAATAGCGTAGAGTGAAATCTTTCGACTGTGCCATTCATTTCACTTCTAGCAGTGGCAGTTACAAAATGTTTGATATTGAAGGTGTTTAAAAATTATACGACTTCACCGGAATTGAAAGACTTTTCTCCGTCCATCACTATAATTTTTGGGGGCCTGTATTTTAGAGTGAATTCCTTAAGTACAGGAAACACATCTACGGTAGCTCTAGAATTAATTCGTGCTACTTGTTTTCCAGGAAAAGTATATCGATCGAAAAGTATATCGACTAGTTGCCCCGGCGATCTTATGTGTTAAGGGTAAGTTTAGGGACAATGCCACCTGAAACAACGCAAGGAAGTCGACATGGAGACACAGACAAATTAAGGAAGAGACTTTTCTTTACGATAAAAAGAATGTTCGATGAATTGTAAGACAATCAAATTTTGATTGTCGGCCAGGTAGCAGCTCTGCGGAACATGCGGAACATTTCCTGTAATCATTTTAAGACGACGGCATGCTTTGCCAAAGAGAACAAAACATTCAATACATAGTATTACATAGCCTTTAAAATCACACGATTAGGATCATTGGTGGATTACTGATTTGTATAAATTCATCAGTAAATTAATATCACCTATACGAGTCAGTACGTATTATGCGATTGCCGACACACCAGATCGGTGTTATGAAAGTCACGATCTTATGATTTTGATAACGGTTGGCGTTTCGTGCGTTTAATTTTCTCGATAGTAATCATTGTATCTAACCGTCAGATTACGATAGATAGATATGGTATACGATAGACTCTCTATGGCAGTATTCGCGTCAATGTTATTATGCTGTATGTCTGCTATTATTGCGTTTGTTTCATTTTTACTAAGTACTCTTGGGTTCGTAATTCCTAATTTCGCTAGGGTTATGCTATCAATTAGTATGTTCGCCTTTTCAGACAAAAATTTTAAGTTAATTTAGAATA
This sequence comes from Anopheles stephensi, assembly GCF_013141755.1. Taxonomy (NCBI): domain Eukaryota; kingdom Metazoa; phylum Arthropoda; class Insecta; order Diptera; family Culicidae; genus Anopheles; species Anopheles stephensi. The sequence goes on along the minus strand of NW_023404994.1, from coordinate 255,445 downwards.
TTTATGGAATATAATTCCGTTGAAAAACTATCAAAAATATCTACTGCTGTTTTTACCTTCTGCAAGCTATCCTCCAAGTGCGATGTTAAATCCCTATTGATTATAACTTGGGCGTTATTATTCTGAATTAGTTAATTAATAGTAGAATTGATTAATCTTATTTGTATCTTTGCGTTTGTAAAATATTTAATAAATTCCTTTCAGTCATATCATTAGTATGTACTGTTATTATCTTAAAATTCGAAAAGAGGTTCTTAATTTCTACGTTTTGATTACCTTCTTTTATTATGACTTGATGCCGAAAAGCATTTAGAGGTCCTTCAGTAGATGGTATATATATCGAACCACAGTCGGGTGCCGAATGCTGGGTTGCTGTCATAGAGCAGCAAATCCTACTTAAGGCGTCGGCCACGACATTTGCTTTTCCTGACTTGTAGATTGTTTCATAATCGTGCTCTTCGAGATAAGATTTCCATCTCTTTAATTTTGCATTAGTATTTTTCTGTGAAAGTGTAAAAGTAAGTGGCTGATGATCTGTTACTATCTTAAATTTAGTTCCATACAAATAGTTCCTAAGGGTTTTCAATGACCAAATTTTAGCCAACATTTCCTTTTCGAAAGCGGAATATGCTTCTTCGGTTTTTGTTAACGATCGAGAAGCGAAATGTATGGGATTGTCAGTACCAATTTCACCCTATGACAATACTGCTCCTATAGCATAGTTCAAAGCATCGGTTGTTAGCACAAAGGGTTTACTATAATCAGGATAAATTTCAGTTTTTCAAAGCATTCAACTTGTTCGGTCGTCAATGTGATTTTTTTGTTAGACTTAGGATTTTTTTCTCCTCTTAATATACTAGTAAGTGGCTTTGCTATTTTTGCAAAGTCTTTCACAAACTTTCTATAATAATTCATTAGACCTAAAAATTATCGTAGCATTTTTATTGTTGTTGGAGCAACAAACTTCTTTATCGCTCCAACTTTCTGGGGGTTGGGTTTAATTCCACTACTCGTTATAATGTGTCCTAGAAATTCAACTTCTTTGTGTAAGAATTCTGACTCATCCAGTTAAACCTTTAAATTAGCTGCATTTAGTGCTTTAAGAATCGTGTCCAAATTTCCCAAATGTTCTTCCAAGGATTTTCCAAATACTATCACATCATCCATGTAAATGTAGCACATTTTGCCAATATAATTTCTTAAAACGTCATCAATGGCTCTTTGAAAGATCGCCGGGGCGTTCTTTAATCCAAAAGGCATTCGCGTAAATTCATATTTTCCGTTATTAATAGAAAATGCTGTTTTTTCTATGTCGGATGGTTTCATCTTGATTTGATGAAAGCCAGAAGCTAAATCAAGAGTAGAGAAATATTGTTGTCCTCTTAATTGTTCCAGAACATACGCTATCTCACGCATGGGATACCTTTCGCTTATTGTCTTTTCATTTAATTTCATGTAATCTACGACCCTACGGAATTTTTTTTTTCCTGGGATGTCCTGTAACTGGGGATGTCCAGCCGGATCTCTACGGTCTAATTATTCCATCTTCTAAAAGCTTTTTTATTTGTATATTCACCTCTTCTATGCAAGCGGCAGGATAAGGATACACGCGTTGATGTACTGGTATATCATCAGTAGTATTGATGGTACATTCAACATTTGTAGCACATGATAATTTTAAATTAGGTTCGTAAAAGACTGATGAATTATCGTGCAATATTTTCATAATTTTTTGTTTAGTGGAAGAAATCCAATGATCATTCACACGAAAATCAACCATATTATTGTTCTCTTTAAAAGGTATTTTAAATATGGTATAGAAAATCTTTCTCCATCATCTGTAGTTATTTTCATTGAACAATTTTCAAAAGAAATATCAGCCTTTATTTTTTCTAGAACGCCTGTGCCAATTATTCCTTCAAAGAAAGGACCAAAATCATGAATTTAAAACTGATAAGCTTCCTCACATTTTGGGGCAAAAATGCAATATCTATTGCATACATAGTGTTAAAACTTCCACTAACAGATTTTATATTATAGTTTGACACTTAGTATGGTTTAGATAATTTATAACTCGAGGCAAGTTTATTTGAAATAAAACTGATATTCGATCCACTATGAATCAAAAAAGGGTAATCTCCCGTTACGGTGGGCAAATTGATATATGGAAGGAATCGGTTCACCAATTTGCGTTCCATTCTAAAAAAATAAGCTCTGTAGATTGATTGTTTTCCGAAGCTTTATACGACAAATAACCGTGATTGTCTGTTCGGCAATATGTCTCATCAAGCGGTTTTGAATCCACTACATATTCAAGAGGAGCAGCGGTGCTGAAACTTCTTGAATTTCACCATCAACACCATAAGCTTGTCTATTAATTGAAGACGATGCTCGGGGGCGTTTACCGTTAAAATGTGGTTTTTTATTTGCTTGAAACAAAGGGTCAACTTCCATAGGAACTGGCCTGTTATTTGCATTTTGTTGCATTACATTGTAACCTGGATGATAATGTCTGAACATTTTTTCTTGTGGATTTACACTTCTCATAGAAAAACGATTAAAATTGTGGTTCCAACCCGATGAAGCACAATTCGAATTCTAAAAGATACTAAAGAATACTAAAGAATCCACTCGCCTTCTTTTTGATTGCTGGTCAGGCGTTGCAATTCGCAACAAACTGTATCCCAGCACTTCTTTCGTCTTGGAATCAAGGATTTTAACATTTCCGTAACGTGTTCAAATTGTGCTGTAATTATAGGCGGGAATTGAGTCTCTTCAACGTTCTTAAAATCCGTAAACAGTGAATTAATTTCGTTTTGCATTTCTGACACTTTAAAATGGTGTACATAATAATTAATAAGTTCCTTTAATTATTCTAGCTGTACCTCTGTCGAACGCTACAATGGGTACGTAGTCCATTTTTGTTAGCTTTACGTGCTGACCGATCGCTATGGGGATCCATCCATCTGTTTATGGATTCTCTGTCCATTGTCTGTAGTAACCGTTATTCTATTATTTTCTTTATTTTAAATTTTTTACAGGGATTAACTTGTTTCAATCTACGTTTTGTTTTCATAAATGCCTGCGCTGAATCTTGAATTTCTATTTTTTTGTATTTTATTGTAGTGGTTTAAATCAATTCCTTGCTTGTGTTTTAAATTTTCAGCTACTTTTTCAATTATCGATGAACTGTTTCTTGAAGGAGTAATTATTTGCAAAGGGGTAAATTTAGTACAAGAGTGTACTGAATTGTTATATTTGAACAAGGAAAGTTGTCTCAAATCTATAGAAGTCATAAGCGGATTCTCGGTTTTAGAAATTCTATATAATTCCAATAGCGTAGAGTGAAATCTTTCGACTGTGCCATTCATTTCACTTCTAGCAGTGGCAGTTACAAAATGTTTGATATTGAAGGTGTTTAAAAATTATACGACTTCACCGGAATTGAAAGACTTTTCTCCGTCCATCACTATAATTTTTGGGGGCCTGTATTTTAGAGTGAATTCCTTAAGTACAGGAAACACATCTACGGTAGCTCTAGAATTAATTCGTGCTACTTGTTTTCCAGGAAAAGTATATCGATCGAAAAGTATATCGACTAGTTGCCCCGGCGATCTTATGTGTTAAGGGTAAGTTTAGGGACAATGCCACCTGAAACAACGCAAGGAAGTCGACATGGAGACACAGACAAATTAAGGAAGAGACTTTTCTTTACGATAAAAAGAATGTTCGATGAATTGTAAGACAATCAAATTTTGATTGTCGGCCAGGTAGCAGCTCTGCGGAACATGCGGAACATTTCCTGTAATCATTTTAAGACGACGGCATGCTTTGCCAAAGAGAACAAAACATTCAATACATAGTATTACATAGCCTTTAAAATCACACGATTAGGATCATTGGTGGATTACTGATTTGTATAAATTCATCAGTAAATTAATATCACCTATACGAGTCAGTACGTATTATGCGATTGCCGACACACCAGATCGGTGTTATGAAAGTCACGATCTTATGATTTTGATAACGGTTGGCGTTTCGTGCGTTTAATTTTCTCGATAGTAATCATTGTATCTAACCGTCAGATTACGATAGATAGATATGGTATACGATAGACTCTCTATGGCAGTATTCGCGTCAATGTTATTATGCTGTATGTCTGCTATTATTGCGTTTGTTTCATTTTTACTAAGTACTCTTGGGTTCGTAATTCCTAATTTCGCTAGGGTTATGCTATCAATTAGTATGTTCGCCTTTTCAGACAAAAATTTTAAGTTAATTTAGAATATTTATGGAATATAATTCCGTTGAAAAACTATCAAAAATATCTACTGCTGTTTTTACCTTCTGCAAGCTATCCTCCAAGTGCGATGTTAAATCCCTATTGATTATAACTTGGGCGTTATTATTCTGAATTAGTTAATTAATAGTAGAATTGATTAATCTTATTTGTATCTTTGCGTTTGTAAAATATTTAATAAATTCCTTTCAGTCATATCATTAGTATGTACTGTTATTATCTTAAAATTCGAAAAGAGGTTCTTAATTTCTACGTTTTGATTACCTTCTTTTATTATGACTTGATGCCGAAAAGCATTTAGAGGTCCTTCAGTAGATGGTATATATATCGAACCACAGTCGGGTGCCGAATGCTGGGTTGCTGTCATAGAGCAGCAAATCCTACTTAAGGCGTCGGCCACGACATTTGCTTTTCCTGACTTGTAGATTGTTTCATAATCGTGCTCTTCGAGATAAGATTTCCATCTCTTTAATTTTGCATTAGTATTTTTCTGTGAAAGTGTAAAAGTAAGTGGCTGATGATCTGTTACTATCTTAAATTTAGTTCCATACAAATAGTTCCTAAGGGTTTTCAATGACCAAATTTTAGCCAACATTTCCTTTTCGAAAGCGGAATATGCTTCTTCGGTTTTTGTTAACGATCGAGAAGCGAAATGTATGGGATTGTCAGTACCAATTTCACCCTATGACAATACTGCTCCTATAGCATAGTTCAAAGCATCGGTTGTTAGCACAAAGGGTTTACTATAATCAGGATAAATTTCAGTTTTTCAAAGCATTCAACTTGTTCGGTCGTCAATGTGATTTTTTTGTTAGACTTAGGATTTTTTTCTCCTCTTAATATACTAGTAAGTGGCTTTGCTATTTTTGCAAAGTCTTTCACAAACTTTCTATAATAATTCATTAGACCTAAAAATTATCGTAGCATTTTTATTGTTGTTGGAGCAACAAACTTCTTTATCGCTCCAACTTTCTGGGGGTTGGGTTTAATTCCACTACTCGTTATAATGTGTCCTAGAAATTCAACTTCTTTGTGTAAGAATTCTGACTCATCCAGTTAAACCTTTAAATTAGCTGCATTTAGTGCTTTAAGAATCGTGTCCAAATTTCCCAAATGTTCTTCCAAGGATTTTCCAAATACTATCACATCATCCATGTAAATGTAGCACATTTTGCCAATATAATTTCTTAAAACGTCATCAATGGCTCTTTGAAAGATCGCCGGGGCGTTCTTTAATCCAAAAGGCATTCGCGTAAATTCATATTTTCCGTTATTAATAGAAAATGCTGTTTTTTCTATGTCGGATGGTTTCATCTTGATTTGATGAAAGCCAGAAGCTAAATCAAGAGTAGAGAAATATTGTTGTCCTCTTAATTGTTCCAGAACATACGCTATCTCACGCATGGGATACCTTTCGCTTATTGTCTTTTCATTTAATTTCATGTAATCTACGACCCTACGGAATTTTTTTTTTCCTGGGATGTCCTGTAACTGGGGATGTCCAGCCGGATCTCTACGGTCTAATTATTCCATCTTCTAAAAGCTTTTTTATTTGTATATTCACCTCTTCTATGCAAGCGGCAGGATAAGGATACACGCGTTGATGTACTGGTATATCATCAGTAGTATTGATGGTACATTCAACATTTGTAGCACATGATAATTTTAAATTAGGTTCGTAAAAGACTGATGAATTATCGTGCAATATTTTCATAATTTTTTGTTTAGTGGAAGAAATCCAATGATCATTCACACGAAAATCAACCATATTATTGTTCTCTTTAAAAGGTATTTTAAATATGGTATAGAAAATCTTTCTCCATCATCTGTAGTTATTTTCATTGAACAATTTTCAAAAGAAATATCAGCCTTTATTTTTTCTAGAACGCCTGTGCCAATTATTCCTTCAAAGAAAGGACCAAAATCATGAATTTAAAACTGATAAGCTTCCTCACATTTTGGGGCAAAAATGCAATATCTATTGCATACATAGTGTTAAAACTTCCACTAACAGATTTTATATTATAGTTTGACACTTAGTATGGTTTAGATAATTTATAACTCGAGGCAAGTTTATTTGAAATAAAACTGATATTCGATCCACTATGAATCAAAAAAGGGTAATCTCCCGTTACGGTGGGCAAATTGATATATGGAAGGAATCGGTTCACCAATTTGCGTTCCATTCTAAAAAAATAAGCTCTGTAGATTGATTGTTTTCCGAAGCTTTATACGACAAATAACCGTGATTGTCTGTTCGGCAATATGTCTCATCAAGCGGTTTTGAATCCACTACATATTCAAGAGGAGCAGCGGTGCTGAAACTTCTTGAATTTCACCATCAACACCATAAGCTTGTCTATTAATTGAAGACGATGCTCGGGGGCGTTTACCGTTAAAATGTGGTTTTTTATTTGCTTGAAACAAAGGGTCAACTTCCATAGGAACTGGCCTGTTATTTGCATTTTGTTGCATTACATTGTAACCTGGATGATAATGTCTGAACATTTTTTCTTGTGGATTTACACTTCTCATAGAAAAACGATTAAAATTGTGGTTCCAACCCGATGAAGCACAATTCGAATTCAAAACATCAGCTGCTTCGCCTTTAATTTTCCTTCTGATTGTTGCCACGATAATGCGGTATTCAATTGAATCACGAGGAAGACGTTCATAAATTTTGAAAATATTTTCCACTCCTAAAATCCATCTTGAAAGGCTAGATCCGTGTCCATGGAATTCAGGAAGGTTATTTACAAAATCTGGCACTTTACCTAACTGAATGTATTCATGATGAGTCATGGTGGATGGTACGACTGGTATAGAACTAGACTGTTCCTGCGGATTCATTATTCTATTTTTTGAGTGGATTTCAAAACGTCTAATTTTACGAAAAATGATGGAGAAATCTTGTCACCTTCAAATCAAATTTTAATTAAGAGAAGTTCATTCAATCTAAAATTTTCTCTATTGTACCTAACATTCACTGCTCACTGTTTTCGCACCACGTATTCACAGTTATAAAATTTAAATTATATTAAAGTAAATTAAATTGACTCGTAATGACTCACAGTAACAATATGCAGACTTTGAAACAAATGCAGCTCATCGTTGTTCACGTAGCGATGTCCACGTAGCGATGTCCACGTAGTGTCTCGAGTAGGAAGGTTGATGTAACGTTCCGGTATTGGAATGAAAGCTTGCGGGATGCTCCGGATGGTCCTTTTGGATGATTGATCTACTACGGGTCCTCGGCGTCAATCGAGAGAGATGTCACGATGTGCAGGAACTTTCACTCTTCATGTAGCTTGTGCAGGTTTATTTTAATATTACTTCACCTGAACTTTTGTATCACGAATGTATATCGGTTGGGTTTATAGCTAGTTTCACACGACACTTTTAAACTTTGTGTAGAGTTTTTGTACTAATTCTCACTTATGTTTCGGTCGGTGTAGAAACGAATTAGCTAGTGCCTCTATTCGTCGTTGTACAGTTTTCTTTTCAAAATACTTATCACCTTACTTTAGACGTAGAGGTCCCTATTCGGGCGGGCGCCAGTTAAATCTATAGGGTTCGGACACAGACTTGCTTGTTCGAGACTCGAGACTTGCTTGTTCTGCGGTCAAAATCGGAGTGAGTTTATTAAGTTTGATTTACATATAAGTTGGTTATTGGGAATTGGATGGGGAAGGGAAAGGTATTGACGATTCTTGATGACTATTTTGCTGTTTCGGCGATCACTAACTGGGTAACTGGGTCAGACGATCAACACGGTTTGCTGATCGACGCTGTTTGCTGATCGTGTGCATTCGGGCCGGTGGCGGTTGACAACACTAGAAAATGCTGTGTTGACAACGCAGGTTGTTAACTTCTCCCTCTTTAAATTTGAGACTCCGTGCGAAAAATGTGAAGGTATGTTAGTGGTTGGTAACTCTTCGGTTCTGGATTTGGGTCAGTTGGTTGATAACCTTTAGGTTCTGGAATACATTGCGGTTTGTCATCAGGTGTTGTGATTACTTCTACGTTGATGGTGTTGCGGCGTTTTATGCACAGAAATACGACGCCAATTATGATGACCATTATTGGAGTGATGAAAGAACTGCCCAATAACCATTGCCAAGTCCATGTGATACTATTACTTTCCAACTGAATATTCTGCATTTCCTTCCGAAGGTCTTTGTGTAGGATGTGTAGATGTTCAAGGCTTAGGTTTGTCACGTTGTTCACGGCTGCAACATGTATTCCATGTATTGGTAGACTAGTAGGAAAACCAGACAGTTCTGTCATGTTGGCTGAAATCAGTTTTACATTGACGTAAATATTGCATGTGTTATATTCGATTAGCAGAGAGCCAGTGAGATTCCTTCTTTCTACTAGGCAGTTTGTATCCAATATGAATAGTTTTACCGAATTGATAAGTATGTGGGACTGGTCTAAGTTGTATATCTCTTTTTCTGTTGGATTGGTGATGAAGTCACAGCTAGCATTTCTCTGTTGTATCAGCATCGTTATGCATGTGGTGTCATCTTGCCGTAGTTCTTCTGGTTTATACATCTTTTTGTTAAGCGTCGAGACGATGTAGGTTTGGTAAGTGAAAGTAAGGAAGTAGGGATGAGGGATATACATTCTTTTACCATTGTTAATTGTCGGATAAATTTGTATCTTGTTGAATACTCTACGCTTAAGTTGCGGGACGCTAATAATAAGTACTAATTCGTCATGACTTACAGCAACTTTTGTGGTGGTATACGATAGACTCTCTATGGCAGTATTCGCGTCAATGGTATTATGCTGTATGTCTGCTATTATTGAAATTGTTTCATTTTTACTGAGTACTCTTGAGTTCGTAATTCCTAATTTCGCTAGGGTTATGCTATCAATTAGTATGTTCGCCTTTTCAGATAAGAATTTTAAGTTCATTAGAATGTTTATGGAATATAATTCCGTTGAAAAACTATCAAAAATATCTACTGCTGTTTTTACTTTCTGCAAGCTATCCTCCAAGTGCGATGTTAAACCCCTATTGATTACAACTTGGGCGTTATTATTCTGAATTAGTTAATTAATAGTAGAATTGATTAATCTTATTTGTATCTTTGCGTTTGTAAAATATTTAATAAATTCCTTTCAGTCATATCATTTGTATGTACTGTTATTCTCTTAAAATTCGAAAAGAGGTTCTTAATTTCTACGTTTTGATTACCTTCTTTTATTATGACTTGATGCCGAAAAGCATTTAGAGGTCCTTCAGTAGATGGTATATATATCGAACCACAGTCTGGTGCCGAATGCTGGGTTGCTGTCATAGAGCAGCAAATTCTACTTAAGGCGTCGGCCACGACATTTACTTTTCCTGGCTTGTAAATTGTTTCATAATCGTGCTCTTCGAGATAAGATTTCCATCTCTTTAATTTTGCATTAGTATTTTTCTGTGAAAGTGTAAATGTAAGTGGCTGATGATCCGTTACTATCTTAAATTTAGTTCCATACAAATAGTTCCTAAGGGTTTTCAATGACCAAATTTTAGTCAACATTTCCTTTTCGAAAGCGGAATATGCTTCTTCGGTTTTTGTTAACGATCGAGAAGCGAAATGTATGGGATTGTCAGTACCAATTTCAACCTATGCCAATACTGCTCCTATAGCATAGTTTGAAGCATCGGTTGTTAGCACAAAGGGTTTACTTTAATCAGGATAAATCAAAATATCCGAAGAAGATAAAACCAATTTCAGTTTTTCAACTTAGGACTTAGGATTTTTTTCTCCTCTTAATATACTAGTAAGAGGCTTTGCTATTTTTGCAAAGTCTTTCACAAACTTTCTATAATAATTCATTAGACCTAAAAATTATCGTAGCATTTTTATTGTTGTTGGAGCAACAAACTTCTTTATCGCTCCAACTTTCTGGGGGTTGGGTTTAATTCCACTACTCGTTATAATGTGTCCTAGAAATTCAACTTCTTTGTGTAAGAATTCTGACTCATCCAGTTAAACCTTTAAATTAGCTGCATTTAGTGCTTTAAGAATCGTGTCCAAATTTCCCAAATGTTCTTCCAAGGATTTTCCAAATACTATCACATCATCCATGTAAATGTAGCACATTTTGCCAATATAATTTCTTAAAACGTCATCAATGGCTCTTTGAAAGATCGCCGGGGCGTTCTTTAATCCAAAAGGCATTCGCGTAAATTCATATTTTCCGTTATTAATAGAAAATGCTGTTTTTTTCTATGTCGGACGGTTTCATCTTGTTTTGATGAAAGCCAGAAGCTAAATCAAGAGTAGAGAAATATTGTTGTCCTCTTAATTGTTCCAGAACATACGCTATCTCAGGCATGGGATACCTTTCGCTTATTGTCTTTTCATTTAATTTCCTGTAATCTACGACCATACGAATTTCTTTTTTCCTAAAGCGTCGTTCTTTTTTGGTACAATCCAAACTGGGGATGAGGAGGATCTTGACGGTCTAATTATTCAATCTTCCAAAATCTTTTTTATTTGAATATTCACCTCTTCTGTGCAAGCGGCAGGATAAGGATACACGCGTTGATGTACTGGTATATCATCAGTAGTATTGATGATACATTCAACATTTGTAGCACATGATAATTTTAAATTAGGTTCGTAAATGACTGATGAATTATCGTGCAATATTTTCATAATTTTTTGTTTAGTGGAAGAAATCCAATGATCATTCACACGAAAATCAACCATATTATTGTTCTTTTTAAAAGGTATTTTAAATATGGTATAGAAAATCTTTCTCCATCATCTGTAGTTATTTTCATTGAACAATTTTCAAAAGAAATATCAGCCTTTATTTTTTCTAGAACGCCTGTGCCAATTATTCCTTCAAAGAAAGGACCAAAATCATGAATTAAAAACTGATAAGCTTCCTCACATTTTGGGGCAAAAATGCAATATCTATTGCATACATAGTGTTAAAACTTCCACTAAAAGATTTTATATTATAGTTTGACACTTAGTATGGTTTAGATAATTTATAACTCGAGGCAAGTTTATTTGAAATAAAACTGATATTCGATCCACTATGAATCAAAAAAGGGTAATCTCCCGTTACGGTGGGCAAATTGATATATGGAAGGAATCGGTTCACCAATTTGCGTTCCATTCTAAAAAAATAAGCTCTGTAGATTGATTGTTTTCCGAAGCTTTATACGACAAATAATCGTGATTGTCTGTTCGGCAATATGTCTCATCAAGCGGTTTTGAATCCACTACATATTCAAGAGGAGCAGCGGTGCTGAAACTTCTTGAATCTCCATCAACACCATAAGCTTGTCTATTAATTGAAGACGATGCTCGGGGGCGTTTAGCGTTAAAATGTGGTTTTTTATTTGCTTGAAACGATGGGTCAACTTCCATAGGAACTGGCTTGTTATTTGCATTTTGTTGCATTACATTGTAACCTGGATGATAATGCCTGAACATTTTTTCTTGCGGATTTACACTTCTCATAGAAAAACGATTAAAATTGTGGTTCCAACCCGATGAAGCACAATTCGAATTCAAAACATCAGCTGCTTCGCCTTTAATTTTCCTTCTGATTGTTGCCACGATAATGCGGTATTCAATTGAATCACGAGGAAGACGTTCATAAATTTTGAAAATATTTTCCACTCCTAAAATCCATCTTGAAAGGCTAGATCCGTGTCCATGGAATTCAGGAAGGTTATTTACAAAATCTGGCACTTTACCTAACTGAATGTATTCATGATGAGTCATGGTGGATGGTACGACTGGTATAGAACTAGACTGTTCCTGCGGATTCATTATTCTATTTTTTGAGTGGATTTCAAAACGTCTAATTTTACGAAAAATGATGGAGTAATCTTGTCACCTTCAAATCAAATTTTAATTAAGAGAAGTTCATTCAATCTAAAATTTTCTCTATTGTACCTAACATTCACTGCTCACTGTTTTCGCACCACGTATTCACAGTTATAAAATTTAAATTATATTAAAGTAAATTAAATTGACTCGTAATGACTCACAGTAACAATATGCAGACTTTGAAACAAATGCAGCTCATCGTTGTTCACGTAGCGATGTCCACGTAGCGATGTCCACGTAGTGTCTCGAGTAGGAAGGTTGATGTAACGTTCCGGTATTGGAATGAAAGCTTGCGGGATGCTCCGGATGGTCCTTTTGGATGATTGATCTACTACGGGTCCTCGGCGTCAATCGAGAGAGATGTCACGATGTGCAGGAACTTTCACTCTTCATGTAGCTTGTGCAGGTTTATTTTAATATTACTTCACCTGAACTTTTGTATCACGAATGTATATCGGTTGGGTTTATAGCTAGTTTCACACGACACTTTTAAACTTTGTGTAGAGTTTTTGTACTAATTCTCACTTATGTTTCGGTCGGTGTAGAAACGAATTAGCTAGTGCCTCTATTCGTCGTTGTACAGTTTTCTTTTCAAAATACTTATCACCTTACTTTAGACGTAGAGGTCCCTATTCGGGCGGGCGCCAGTTAAATCTATAGGGTTCGGACACAGACTTGCTTGTTCGAGACTCGAGACTTGCTTGTTCTGCGGTCAAAATCGGAGTGAGTTTATTAAGTTTGATTTACATATAAGTTGGTTATTGGGAATTGGATGGGGAAGGGAAAGGTATTGACGATTCTTGATGACTATTTTGCTGTTTCGGCGATCACTAACTGGGTAACTGGGTCAGACGATCAACACGGTTTGCTGATCGACGTTGTTTGCTGATCGTGTGCATTCGGGCCGGTGGCGGTTGACAACACTAGAAAATGCTGTGTTGACAACGCAGGTTGTTAACTTCTCCCTCTTTAAATTTGAGACTCCGTGCGAAAAACGTGAAGGTATGTTAGTGGTTGGTAACTCTACGGTTCTGGATTTGGGTCAGTTGGTTGATAACCTTTAGGTTCTGGAATACATTGCGGTTTGTCATCAGGTGTTGTGATTACTTCTACGTTGATGGTGTTGCGGCGTTTTATGCACAGAAATACGATGCCAATTATGATGACCATTATTGGAGTGATGAATGAACTGCCCAATAACCATTGCCAAGTCCATGTGATACTATTACTTTCCAACTGAATATTCTGCATTTCCTTCCGAAGGTCTTTGTGTAGGATGTGTAGATGTTCAAGGCTTAGGTTTGTCACGTTGTTCACGGCTGCAACATGTATTCCATGTATTGGTAGACTAGTAGGAAAACCAGACAGTTCTGTCATGTTGGCTGAAATCAGTTTTACATTGACGTAAATATTGCATGTGTTATATTCGATTAGCAGAGAGCCAGTGAGATTCCTTCTTTCTACTAGGCAGTTTGTATCCAATGTGAATAGTTTTACCGAATTGATAAGTATGTGGGACTGGTCTAAGTTGTATATCTCTTTTTCTGTTGGATTGGTGATGAAGTCACAGCTAGCATTTCTCTGTTGTATCAGCATCGTTATGCATGTGGTGTCATCTTGCCGTAGTTCTTCTGGTTTATACATCTTTTTGTTAAGCGTCGAGACGATGTAGGTTTGGTAAGTGAAAGTAAGGAAGTAGGGATGAGGGATATACATTCTTTTACCATTGTTAATTGTCGGATAAATTTGTATCTTGTTGAATACTCTACGCTTAAGTTGCGGGACGCTAATAATAAGTACTAATTCGTCATGACTTACAGCAACTTTTGTGGTGGTATACGATAGACTCTCTATGGCAGTATTCGCGTCAATGGTATTATGCTGTATGTCTGCTATTATTGAAATTGTTTCATTTTTACTGAGTACTCTTGAGTTCGTAATTCCTAATTTCGCTAGGGTTATGCTATCAATTAGTATGTTCGCCTTTTCAGACAAGAATTTTAAGTTCATTAGAATGTTTATGGAATATAATTCCGTTGAAAAACTATCAAAAATATCTACTGCTGTTTTTACTTTCTGCAAGCTATCCTCCAAGTGCGATGTTAAACCCCTATTGATTACAACTTGGGCGTTATTATTCTGAATTAGTTAATTAATAGTAGAATTGATTAATCTTATTTGTATCTTTGCGTTTGTAAAATATTTAATAAATTCCTTTCAGTCATATCATTTGTATGTACTGTTATTCTCTTAAAATTCGAAAAGAGGTTCTTAATTTCTACGTTTTGATTACCTTCTTTTATTATGACTTGATGCCGAAAAGCATTTAGAGGTCCTTCAGTAGATGGTATATATATCGAACCACAGTCTGGTGCCGAATGCTGGGTTGCTGTCATAGAGCAGCAAATTCTACTTAAGGCGTCGGCCACGACATTTACTTTTCCTGGCTTGTAGATTGTTTCATAATCGTGCTCTTCGAGATAAGATTTCCATCTCTTTAATTTTGCATTAGTATTTTTCTGTGAAAGTGTAAATGTAAGTGGCTGATGATCCGTTACTATCTTAAATTTAGTTCCATACAAATAGTTCCTAAGGGTTTTCAATGACCAAATTTTAGCCAACATTTCCTTTTCGAAAGCGGAATATGCTTCTTCGGTTTTTGTTAACGATCGAGAAGCGAAATGTATGGGATTGTCAGTACCAATTTCACCCTATGACAATACTGCTCCTATAGCATAGTTTGAAGCATCGGTTGTTAGCACAAAGGGTTTACTTTAATCAGGATAAATCAAAATATCCGAAGAAGATAAAACCAATTTCAGTTTTTCAAAGCATTTAACTTGTTCGGTCGTCAATGTGATTTTTTTGTTAGACTTAGGATTTTTTTCTCCTCTTAATATACTAGTAAGAGGCTTTGCTATTTTTGCAAAGTCTTTCACAAACTTTCTATAATAATTCATTAGACCTAAAAATTATCGTAGCATTTTTATTGTTGTTGGAGCAACAAACTTCTTTATCGCTCCAACTTTCTGGGGGTTGGGTTTAATTCCACTACTCGTTATAATGTGTCCTAGAAATTCAACTTCTTTGTGTAAGAATTCTGACTCATCCAGTTAAACCTTTAAATTAGCTGCATTTAGTGCTTTAAGAATCGTGTCCAAATTTCCCAAATGTTCTTCCAAGGATTTTCCAAATACTATCACATCATCCATGTAAATGTAGCACATTTTGCCAATATAATTTCTTAAAACGTCATCAATGGCTCTTTGAAAGATCGCCGGGGCGTTCTTTAATCCAAAAGGCATTCGCGTAAATTCATATTTTCCGTTATTAATAGAAAATGCTGTTTTTTTCTATGTCGGACGGTTTCATCTTGTTTTGATGAAAGCCAGAAGCTAAATCAAGAGTAGAGAAATATTGTTGTCCTCTTAATTGTTCCAGAACATACGCTATCTCAGGCATGGGATACCTTTCGCTTATTGTCTTTTCATTTAATTTCCTGTAATCTACGACCATACGAATTTCTTTTTTCCTAAAGCGTCGTTCTTTTTTGGTACAATCCAAACTGGGGATGAGGAGGATCTTGACGGTCTAATTATTCAATCTTCCAAAATCTTTTTTATTTGAATATTCACCTCTTCTGTGCAAGCGGCAGGATAAGGATACACGCGTTGATGTACTGGTATATCATCAGTAGTATTGATGGTACATTCAACATTTGTAGCACATGATAATTTTAAATTAGGTTCGTAAATGACTGATGAATTATCGTGCAATATTTTCATAATTTTTTGTTTAGTGGAAGAAATCCAATGATCATTCACACGAAAATCAACCATATTATTGTTCTCTTTAAAAGGTATTTTAAATATGGTATAGAAAATCTTTCTCCATCATCTGTAGTTATTTTCATTGAACAATTTTCAAAAGAAATATCAGCCTTTATTTTTTCTAGAACGCCTGTGCCAATTATTCCTTCAAAGAAAGGACCAAAATCATGAATTAAAAACTGATAAGCTTCCTCACATTTTGGGGCAAAAATGCAATATCTATTGCATACATAGTGTTAAAACTTCCACTAACAGATTTTATATTATAGTTTGACACTTAGTATGGTTTAGATAATTTATAACTCGAGGCAAGTTTATTTGAAATAAAACTGATATTCGATCCACTATGAATCAAAAAAGGGTAATCTCCCGTTACGGTGGGCAAATTGATATATGGAAGGAATCGGTTCACCAATTTGCGTTCCATTCTAAAAAAATAAGCTCTGTAGATTGATTGTTTTCCGAAGCTTTATACGACAAATAATCGTGATTGTCTGTTCGGCAATATGTCTCATCAAGCGGTTTTGAATCCACTACATATTCAAGAGGAGCAGCGGTGCTGAAACTTCTTGAATCTCCATCAACACCATAAGCTTGTCTATTAATTGAAGACGATGCTCGGGGGCGTTTAGCGTTAAAATGTGATTTTTTATTTGCTTGAAACGATGGGTCAACTTCCATAGGAACTGGCTTGTTATTTGCATTTTGTTGCATTACATTGTAACCTGGATGATAATGCCTGAACATTTTTTCTTGCGGATTTACACTTCTCATAGAAAAACGATTAAAATTGTGGTTCCAACCCGATGAAGCACAATTCGAATTCAAAACATCAGCTGCTTCGCCTTTAATTTTCCTTCTGATTGTTGCCACGATAATGCGGTATTCAATTGAATCACGAGGAAGACGTTCATAAATTTTGAAAATATTTTCCACTTCTAAAATCCATCTTGAAAGGCTAGATCCGTGTCCATGGAAGTCAGGAAGGTTATTTACAAAATCTGGCACTTTACCTAACTGAATGTATTCATGATGAGTCATGGTGGATGGTACGACTGGTATAGAACTAGACTGTTCCTGCGGATTCATTATTCTATTTTTTGAGTGGATTTCAAAACGTCTAATTTTACGAAAAATGATGGAGTAATCTTGTCACCTTCAAATCAAATTTTAATTAAGAGAAGTTCATTCAATCTAAAATTTTCTCTATTGTACCTAACATTCACTGCTCACTGTTTTCGCACCACGTATTCACAGTTATAAAATTTAAATTATATTATAGTAAATTAAATTGACTCGTAATGACTCACAGTAACAATATGCAGACTTTGAAACAATTGCAGCTCATCGTTGTTCACGTAGCGATGTCCACGAAGCGATGTCCACGTAGTGTCTCGAGTTGGAAGGTTGATGTAACGTTCCGGTATTGGAATGAAAGCTTGCGGGATGCTCCGGATGGTCCTTTTGGATGATTGATCTACTACGGGTCCTCGGCGTCAATCGAGAGAGATGTCACGATGTGCAGGAACTTTCACTCTTCATGTAGCTTGTGCCGGTTTATTTTAATATTACTTCACCTGAACTTTTGTATCACGAATGTATATCGGTTGGTTTTATAGCTAGTTTCACACGACACTTTTAAACTTTGTGTAGAGCTTTTGTACTGCTTCTCACTTATGTTTCGGTCGGTGTAGAAACGAATTAGCTAGTGCCTCTATTCGTCGTTGTACAGTTTTCTTTTCAAAATACTTATCACCTTACTTTAGACGTAGAGGT
Source organism: Anopheles stephensi (assembly GCF_013141755.1). Lineage (NCBI taxonomy): Eukaryota > Metazoa > Arthropoda > Insecta > Diptera > Culicidae > Anopheles > Anopheles stephensi. Next base: position 237,686 of record NW_023404994.1, on the reverse strand, counting down.
CCCTATTCGGGCGGGCGCCAGTTAAATCTATAGGGTTCGGACACAGACTTGCTTGTTCGAGACTCGAGACTTGATTGTTCTGCGGTCAAAATCGGAGTGAGTTTATTAAGTTTGATTTACATATAAGTTGGTTATTGGGAATTGGATGGGGAAGGCAAAGGTATTGACGATTCTTGATGACTATTTTGCTGTTTCGGCGATCACTAACTGGGTAACTGGGTCAGACGATCAACACGGTTTGCTGATCGACGCTGTTTGCTGATCGTGTGCATTCGGGCCGGTGGCGGTTGACAACACTAGAAAATGCTGTGTTGACAACGCAGGTTGTTAACTTCTCCCTCTTTAAATTTGAGACTCCGTGCGAAAAACGTGAAGGTATGTTAGTGGTTGGTAACTCTTCGGTTCTGGATTTGGGTCAGTTGGTTGATAACCTTTAGGTTCTGGAATACATTGCGGTTTGTCATCAGATGTTGTGATTACTTCTACGTTGATGGTGTTGCGGCGTTTTATGCACAGAAATACGACGCCAATTATGATGACCATTATTGGAGTGATGAAAGAACTGCCCAATAACCATTGCCAAGTCCATGTGATACTTTTACTTTCCAACTGAATATTCTGCATTTCCTTCCGAAGGTCTTTGTGTAGGATGTGTAGATGTTCAAGGCTTAGGTTTGTCACGTTGTTCACGGCTGCAACATGTATTCCATGTATTGGTAGACTAGTAGGAAAACCAGACAGTTCTGTCATGTTGGCTGAAATCAGTTTTACATTGACGTAAATATTGCATGTGTTATATTCGATTAGCAGAGAGCCAGTGAGATTCCTTCTTTCTACTAGGCAGTTTGTATCCAATGTGAATAGTTTTACCGAATTGATAAGTATGTGGGACTGGTCTAAGTTGTATATCTCTTTTTCTGTTGGATTGGTGATGAAGTCACAGCTAGCATTTCTCTGTTGTATCAGCATCGTTATGCATGTGGTGTCATCTTGCCGTAGTTCTTCTGGTTTATACATCTTTTTGTTAAGCGTCGAGACGATGTAGGTTTGGTAAGTGAAAGTAAGGAAGTAGGGATGAGGGATATACATTCTTTTACCATTGTTAATTGTCGGATAAATTTGTATCTTGTTGAATACTCTACGCTTAAGTTGCGGGACGCTAATAATAAGTACTAATTCGTCATGACTTACAGCAACTTTTGTGGTGGTATACGATAGACTCTCTATGGCAGTATTCGCGTCAATGGTATTATGCTGTATGTCTGCTATTATTGAAATTGTTTCATTTTTACTGAGTACTCTTGAGTTCGTAATTCCTAATTTCGCTAGGGTTATGCTATCAATTAGTATGTTCGCCTTTTCAGACAAGAATTTTAAGTTCATTAGAATGTTTATGGAATATAATTCCGTTGAAAAACTATCAAAAATATCTACTGCTGTTTTTACTTTCTGCAAGCTATCCTCCAAGTGCGATGTTAAACCCCTATTGATTACAACTTGGGCGTTATTATTCTGAATTAGTTAATTAATAGTAGAATTGATTAATCTTATTTGTATCTTTGCGTTTGTAAAATATTTAATAAATTCCTTTCAGTCATATCATTTGTATGTACTGTTATTCTCTAAAAATTCGAAAAGAGGTTCTTAATTTCTACGTTTTGATTACCTTCTTTTATTATGACTTGATGCCGAAAAGCATTTAGAGGTCCTTCAGTAGATGGTATATATATCGAACCACAGTCTGGTGCCGAATGCTGGGTTGCTGTCATAGAGCAGCAAATTCTACTTAAGGCGTCGGCCACGACATTTACTTTTCCTGGCTTGTAGATTGTTTCATAATCGTGCTCTTCGAGATAAGATTTCCATCTCTTTAATTTTGCATTAGTATTTTTCTGTGAAAGTGTAAATGTAAGTGGCTGATGATCCGTTACTATCTTAAATTTAGTTCCATACAAATAGTTCCTAAGGGTTTTCAATGACCAAATTTTAGCCAACATTTCCTTTTCGAAAGCGGAATATGCTTCTTCGGTTTTTGTTAACGATCGAGAAGCGAAATGTATGGGATTGTCAGTACCAATTTCAACCTATGCCAATACTGCTCCTATAGCATAGTTTGAAGCATCGGTTGTCAGCACAAAGGGTTTACTTTAATCAGGATAAATCAAAATATCCGAAGAAGATAAAACCAATTTCAGTTTTTCAAAGCATTCAACTTGTTCGGTCGTCAATGTGATTTTTTTGTTAGACTTAGGATTTTTTTCTCCTCTTAATATACTAGTAAGTGGCTTTGCTATTTTTGCAAAGTCTTTCACAAACTTTCTATAATAATTCATTAGACCTAAAAATTATCGTAGCATTTTTATTGTTGTTGGAGCAACAAACTTCTTTATCGCTCCAACTTTCTGGGGGTTGGGTTTAATTCCACTACTCGTTATAATGTGTCCTAGAAATTCAACTTCTTTGTGTAAGAATTCTGACTCATCCAGTTAAACCTTTAAATTAGCTGCATTTAGTGCTTTAAGAATCGTGTCCAAATTTCCCAAATGTTCTTCCAAGGATTTTCCAAATACTATCACATCATCCATGTAAATGTAGCACATTTTGCCAATATAATTTCTTAAAACGTCATCAATGGCTCTTTGAAAGATCGCCGGGGCGTTCTTTAATCCAAAAGGCATTCGCGTAAATTCATATTTTCCGTTATTAATAGAAAATGCTGTTTTTTTCTATGTCGGATGGTTTCATCTTGATTTGATGAAAGCCAGAAGCTAAATCAAGAGTAGAGAAATATTGTTGTCCTCTTAATTGCTCCAGAACATACGTTATCTCACGCATGGGATACCTTTCGCTTATTGTCTTTTCATTTAATTTCATGTAATCTACGACCCTACGGAATTTCTTTTTTCCTGGGATGTCCTGTAACTGGGAATGTCCAGCCGGATCTCTACGGTCTAATTATTCCATCTTCTAAAAGCTTTTTTATTTGTATATTCACCTCTTCTGTGCAAGCGGCAGGATAAGGATACACGCGTTGATGTACTGGTATATCATCAGTAGTATTGACGGTACATTCAACATTTGTAGCACATGATAATTTTAAATTAGGTTCGTAAAAGACTGATGAATTATCGAGCAATATTTTCATAATTTTTTGTTTAGTGGAAGAAATCCTATGATCATTCACACGAAAATCAACCATACTATTGTTCTCTTTAAAAGGTATTTTAAATATGGTATAGAAAATCTTTCTCCATCATCTGTAGTTATTTTCATTGAACAATTTTCAAAAGAAATATCAGCCTTTATTTTTTCTAGAACGCCTGTGCCAATTATTCCTTCAAAGAAAGGACCAAAATCATGAATTAAAAACTGATAAGCTTCCTCACATTTTGGGGCAAAAATGCAATATCTATTGCATACATAGTGTTAAAACTTCCACTAACAGATTTTATATTATAGTTTGACACTTAGTATGGTTTAGATAATTTATAACTCGAGGCAAGTTTATTTGAAATAAAACTGATATTCGATCCACTATGAATCAAAAAAGGGTAATCTCCCGTTACGGTGGGCAAATTGATATATGGAAGGAATCGGTTCACCAATTTGCGTTCCATTCTAAAAAAATAAGCTCTGTAGATTGATTGTTTTCCGAAGCTTTATACGACAAATAATCGTGATTGTCTGTTCGGCAATATGTCTCATCAAGCGGTTTTGAATCCACTACATATTCAAGAGGAGCAGCGGTGCTGAAACTTCTTGAATCTCCATCAACACCATAAGCTTGTCTATTAATTGAAGACGATGCTCGGGGGCGTTTAGCGTTAAAATGTGGTTTTTTATTTGCTTGAAACGATGGGTCAACTTCCATAGGAACTGGCTTGTTATTTGCATTTTGTTGCATTACATTGTAACCTGGATGATAATGCCTGAACATTTTTTCTTGCGGATTTACACTTCTCATAGAAAAACGATTAAAATTGTGGTTCCAACCCGATGAAGCACAATTCGAATTCAAAACATCAGCTGCTTCGCCTTTAATTTTCCTTCTGATTGTTGCCACGATAATGCGGTATTCAATTGAATCACGAGGAAGACGTTCATAAATTTTGAAAATATTTTCCACTTCTAAAATCCATCTTGAAAGGCTAGATCCGTGTCCATGGAAGTCAGGAAGGTTATTTACAAAATCTGGCACTTTACCTAACTGAATGTATTCATGATGAGTCATGGTGGATGGTACGACTGGTATAGAACTAGACTGTTCCTGCGGATTCATTATTCTATTTTTTGAGTGGATTTCAAAACGTCTAATTTTACGAAAAATGATGGAGTAATCTTGTCACCTTCAAATCAAATTTTAATTAAGAGAAGTTCATTCAATCTAAAATTTTCTCTATTGTACCTAACATTCACTGCTCACTGTTTTCGCACCACGTATTCACAGTTATAAAATTTAAATTATATTATAGTAAATTAAATTTACTCGTAATGACTCACAGTAACAATATGCAGACTTTGAAACAATTGCAGCTCATCGTTGTTCACGTAGCGATGTCCACGAAGCGATGTCCACGTAGTGTCTCGAGTTGGAAGGTTGATGTAACGTTCCGGTATTGGAATGAAAGCTTGCGGGATGCTCCGGATGGTCCTTTTGGATGATTGATCTACTACGGCTCCTCGGCGTCAATCGAGAGAGATGTCACGATGTGCAGGAACTTTCACTCTTCATGTAGCTTGTGCCGGTTTATTTTAATATTACTTCACCTGAACTTTTGTATCACGAATGTATATCGGTTGGTTTTATAGCTAGTTTCACACGACACTTTTAAACTTTGTGTAGAGTTTTTGTACTAATTCTCACTTATGTTTCGGTCGGTGTAGAAACGAATTAGCTAGTGCCTCTATTCGTCGTTGTACAGTTTTCTTTTCAAAATACTTATCACCTTACTTTAGACGTAGAGGTCCCTATTCGGGCGGGCGCCAGTTAAATCTATAGGGTTCGGACACAGACTTGCTTGTTCGAGACTCGAGACTTGATTGTTCTGCGGTCAAAATCGGAGTGAGTTTATTAAGTTTGATTTACATATAAGTTGGTTATTGGGAATTGGATGGGGAAGGCAAAGGTATTGACGATTCTTGATGACTATTTTGCTGTTTCGGCGATCACTAACTGGGTAACTGGGTCAGACGATCAACACGGTTTGCTGATCGACGCTGTTTGCTGATCGTGTGCATTCGGGCCGGTGGCGGTTGACAACACTAGAAAATGCTGTGTTGACAACGCAGGTTGTTAACTTCTCCCTCTTTAAATTTGAGACTCCGTGCGAAAAACGTGAAGGTATGTTAGTGGTTGGTAACTCTTCGGTTCTGGATTTGGGTCAGTTGGTTGATAACCTTTAGGTTCTGGAATACATTGCGGTTTGTCATCAGATGTTGTGATTACTTCTACGTTGATGGTGTTGCGGCGTTTTATGCACAGAAATACGACGCCAATTATTATGACCATTATTGGAGTGATGAAAAAACTGCCCAATAACCATTGCCAAGTCCATGTGATACTTTTACTTTCCAACTGAATATTCTGCATTTCCTTCCGAAGGTCTTTGTGTAGGATGTGTAGATGTTCAAGGCTTAGGTTTGTCACGTTGTTCACGGCTGCAACATGTATTCCATGTATTGGTAGACTAGTAGGAAAACCAGACAGTTCTGTCATGTTGGCTGAAATCAGTTATCCATTGACGTAAATATTGCATGTGTAATATTCGATTAGCAGAGAGCCAGTGAGATTCCTTCTTTCTACTCCGCAGTTTGTATCCAATGTGAATAGTTTTACCGAATTGATAAGTATGTGGGACTGGTCTAAGTTGTATATCTCTTTTTCTGTTGGATTGGTGATGAAGTCACAGCTAGCATTTCTCTGTTGTATCAGCATCGTTATGCATGTGGTGTCATCTTGCCGTAGTTCTTCTGGTTTATACATCTTTTTGTTAAGCGTCGAGACGATGTAGGTTTGGTAAGTGATAGTAAGGAAGTAGGGATGAGGGATATACATTCTTTTACCATTGTTAATTGTCGGATAAATTTGTATCTTGTTGAATACTCTACGCTTAAGTTGCGGGACGCTAATAATAAGTACTAATTCGTCATGACTTACAGCAACTTTTGTGGTGGTATACGATAGACTCTCTATGGCAGTATTCGCGTCAATGGTATTATGCTGTATGTCTGCTATTATTGCGTTTGTTTCATTTTTACTAAGTAATCTTGAGTTCGTAATTCCTAATTTCGCTAGGGTTATGCTATCCATTAGTATGTTCGCCTTTTCAGATAAGAATTTTAAGTTCATTAGAATGTTTATGGAATATAATTCCGTTGAAAAACTATAAAAAATATCTACTTCTGTTTTTACTTTCTGCAAGGCATCCTCCAAGTGCGATGTTCAATCCCTATTGATTACAACTTGGGCGTTATTATTCTGAATTAGTTAATTAATAGTAGAATTGATTAATCTTAAATCGTTTGCGTCTGGACTACCAGCTATAAATTTCCAGGCGGTTCCTACTGTATCCCAGCACTTCTTTCGTCTTGGAATCAAGGATTTTAACATTTCCGTAACGTGTTCAAATTGTGCTGTAATTATAGGCGGGAATTGAGTCTCTTCAACGTTCTTAAAATCCGTAAACAGTGAATTAATTTCGTTTTGCATTTCTGACAATTTAAAATGGTGTACATAATAATTAATAAGTTCCTTTAATTATTCTAGCTGTACCTCTCTCGAACGCTACAATGGGTACGTAGTCCATTTTTGTTAGCTTTACGTGCTGACCGATCGCTATGGGGATCCATCCATCATTTGTAGCACATGATAATTTTAAATTAGGTTCGTAAAAGACTGATGAATTATCGTGCAATATTTTCATAATTTTTTGTTTAGTGGAAGATATCCAATGATCATTCACACGAAAATCAACCATATTATTGTTCTCTTTAAAAGGTATTTTAAATATGGTATAGAAAATCTTTCTTCATCATCTGTAGTTATTTTCATTGAACAATTTTCAAAAGAAATATCAGCCTTTATTTTTTCTAGAACGCCTGTGCCAATTATTCCTTCAAAGAAAGGACCAAAATCATGAATTTAAAACTGATAAGCTTCCTCACATTTTGGGGCAAAAATGCAATATCTATTGCATACATAGTGTTAAAACTTCCACTAACAGATTTTATATTATAGTTTGACACTTAGTATGGTTTAGATAATTTATAACTCGAGGCAAGTTTATTTGAAATAAAACTGATATTCGATCCACTATGAATCAAAAAAGGGTAATCTCCCGTTACGGTGGGCAAATTGATATATGGAAGGAATCGGTTCACCAATTTGCGTTCCATTCTAAAAAAATAAGCTCTGTAGATTGATTGTTTTCCGAAGCTTTATACGACAAATAATCGTGATTGTCTGTTCGGCAATATGTCTCATCAAGCGGTTTTGAATCCACTACATATTCAAGAGGAGCAGCGGTGCTGAAACTTCTTGAATCTCCATCAACACCATAAGCTTGTCTATTAATTGAAAACGATGCTCGGGGGCGTTTAGCGTTAAAATGTGGTTTGTTATTTGCTTGAAACAAAGGGTCAACTTCCATAGGAACTGGCCTGTTATTTGCATTTTGTTGCATTACATTGTAACCTGGATGATAATGCCTGAACATTTTTTATTGTGGATTTACACTTCTCATAGAAAAACGATTAAAATTGTGGTTCCAACCCGATGAAGCACAATTCGAATCCAAAACATCAGCTGCTTCGCCTTTAATTTTCCTTCTGATTGTTGCCACGATAATGCGGTATTCAATTGAATCACGAGGAAGACGTTCATAAATTTTGAAAATATTTTCCACTTCTAAAATCCATCTTGAAAGGCTAGATCCGTGTCCATGGAATTCAGGAAGGTTATTTACAAAATCTGGCACTTTACCTAACTGAATGTATTCATGATGAGTCATGGTGGATGGTACGACTGGTATAGAACTAGACTGTTCCTGCGGATTCATTATTCTATTTTTTGAGTGGATTTCAAAACGTCTAATTTTACGAAAAATGATGGAGAAATCTTGTCACCTTCAAATCAAATTTTAATTAAGAGAAGTTCATTCAATCTAAACTTTTCTCTATTGTACCTAACATTCACTGCTCACTGTTTTCGCACCACGTATTCACAGTTATAAAATTTAAATTATATTATAGTAAATTAAATTTACTCGTAATGACTCACAGTAACAATATGCAGACTTTGAAACAATTGCAGCTCATCGTTGTTCACGTAGCGATGTCCACGAAGCGATGTCCACGTAGTGTCTCGAGTTGGAAGGTTGATGTAACGTTCCGGTATTGGAATGAAAGCTTGCGGGATGCTCCGGATGGTCCTTTTGGATGATTGATCTACTACGGGTCCTCGGCGTCAATCGAGAGAGATGTCACGATGTGCAGGAACTTTCACTCTTCATGTAGCTTGTGCAGGTTTATTTTAATATTACTTCACCTGAACTTTTGTATCACGAATGTATATCGGTTGGGTTTATAGCTAGTTTCACACGACACTTTTAAACTTTGTGTAGAGTTTTTGTACTAATTCTCACTTATGTTTCGGTCGGTGTAGAAACGAATTAGCTAGTGCCTCTATTCGTCGTTGTACAGTTTTCTTTTCAAAATACTTATCACCTTACTTTAGACGTAGAGGTCCCTATTCGGGCGGGCGCCAGTTAAATCTATAGGGTTCGGACACAGACGAAGAAAATCGAGACTTGCTTGTTCTGCGGTCAAAATCGGAGTGAGTTTATTAAGTTTGATTTGCATATAAGTTGGTTATTGGGAATTGGATGGGGAAGGGAAAGGTATTGACGATTCTTGATGACTATTTTGCTGTTTCTGCGATCACTAACTGGGTAACTGGGTCAGACGATCAACACGGTTTGCTGATCGACGCTGTTTGCTGATCGTGTGCATTCGGGCCGGTGGCGGTTGACAACACTAGAAAATGCTGTGTTGACAACGCAGGTTGTTAACTTCTCCCTCTTTAAATTTGAGACTCCGTGCGAAAAATGTGAAGGTATGTTAGTGGTTGGTAACTCTTCGGTTCTGGATTTGGGTCAGTTGGTTGATAACCTTTAGGTTCTGGAATACATTGCGGTTTGTCATCAGGTGTTGTGATGACTTCTACGTTGATGGTGTTGCGGCGTTTTATGCACAGAAATACGACGCCAATTATGATGACCATTATTGGAGTGATGAAAGAACTGCCCAATAACCGTTGCCAAGTCCATGTGATACTATTACTTTCCAACTGAATATTCTGCATTTCCTTCCGAAGGTCTTTGTGTAGGATGTGTAGATGTTCAAGGCTTAGGTTTGTCACGTTGTTCACGGCTGCAACATGTATTCCATGTATTGGTAGACTAGTAGGAAAACCAGACAGTTCTGTCATGTTGGCTGAAATCAGTTTTACATTGACGTAAATATTGCATGTGTTATATTCGATTAGCAGAGAGCCAGTGAGATTCCTTCTTTCTACTAGGCAGTTTGTATCCAATGTGAATAGTTTTACCGAATTGATAAGTATGTGGGACTGGTCTAAGTTGTATATCTCTTGATAATAACAGTCAAAAATGGTTAAAATCTGCGGTTTTTCTTCTCCGGTTATAAAAACACGAGACTCGACCTTCGTAGTTGTCACAATTCTTCCTCTTTTTATTGGAGTTCGTGATTTGCTTGAATATAAATGTCAAGTGAAAACTTTCTTTAGCAAGCTGTTTATAATATTGTGATTCAGTACTTCAAAGACGCCTTTATGGCATCAACATTCCGGCCACCTTGAAATAAGGTACTTATTTCAACTCATCATTGATGGGTAGTAAGGCAATCCGAGTGACTGGCCTTGTAATGATCCTTCCTCGAGGTGTTCGTAGAGAAACCACACGAACAACATTGTCCTTGCCAGGATGTAGAGTTGTAATGACACCAAGTGGCCATTGGGCTGGAGGAATGTTGTCTTCTTTCAAGACAACAACTCTTCCTACTTCTATGTTGACGATAGGATGGCGCTTGTTGATTGTTCGTCCTTGCAATTGCTGAAGATACTCAGGGTACCACCGTGACCAGATCGACTGCAACATCTTTTGAGTGTGTTTCCAATGAGTTAAGCGGTTGTCAGGAATCTTGGTCAAATCAGCTTCGGGAACCATTTGGAAGTTTGAACCAACCAAAAAATGTCCAGGCGTCAACACCTCGATGTCTTCTGTATCCGTTGGAATTGGTGTCAAAGGACGCGAGTTGAGACACATTTCTATTTGTGTACATAAGGTCACAAAATCCTCGTAGATGATAGGCGTTGTCCCAAGTTCCTTTAACAAGTGTGTCTTTGCTGATTTGACCGCAGCCTCCCACAGTCCTCCAAAATGTGGTGCTCTTGGTGGAATAAACTTCCAGGTGATTTCATTTACCGCACACCAGCTGAAGATGCTCTCTCTCGCCTTCGGATTCGCCTTGAGCATGGTATAAAGCTCATGTAGCTGATGTGAAGCACCTTTAAAGGCTGTGCCGTTGTCAGAATGGAGTTGATCCACCTTCCCTCGTCGTGAGATAAATCTCTGCAAAGCCGCGATGAAAGCTGCTGTGGATAAATCACTAACAACTTCGATGTGTACAGCACGGGTAGAGAAGCATACAAAAATGGCTATGTACACTTTGCGTGGAACTGAGCGCCTGGTGTTAAACCTTACGAAGAACGGCCCACAGTAATCAACACCTGAAGCTGCAAATGGTCTTGTTGGCTGTACACGGCTTGATGGTAGGTCTGCAATTGGCTGAGTGATAAACGGTGGTCTCTTCTTAAAACACGTGATGCATCGGTGGTACGTATTTCGGATGAGATTTCTTGCCCCGAGTATCCAATACCTTTGTCGTAGTGTAGCTAACATAAGTTGCGGTCCCGCATGTAGGAGTTTGGCATGACAATCTCTGACCAACAACAATGTAAGTGGGTGTTTCGACGCTAGTATGATCGGATGTTTCGTTTCAGCAGGAACATTGGCGTTTCGCAATCGTCCACCAACATGGATGAGCCCATCATCTTGCAGTATCGGGTTGACCCATCTCAATGGTGAGGAACGAGGTAAAGACCGGTTGGACTTTAGGGCATGTAGTTCCTCAGGATACATCTGTTGCTGGTGGAGCAAACATAGGCATTTCTCTGCAGTCTTAAGCTCCTCTGTAGTCAGCCATGTCGAAAATACTTGCTTCTGGTGAGAACCTGTCTTCTTATTGTATTGGTGATGTTGCAAGTAGATAATGAAGCGTCGATAATAGGCTACAGCACGAACAAGTTTCGAAAACTTCGAATATCTGTTGAAGAGCTTCTCATAAAACGAACTAGCAACTGCGGTCATGGCAACAATTGTTGAGTTTCGACATTCTTCATTGACCACAGACATGTCAGTGTTAGGAATACAAGTACTAGGCCATTTGTCGCTTGTATCTGACAGCCAAGATGGCCCAAACCACCAACGGGAAGAGTGTGAGAGTTCGGTCGGATCCAAACCTCTCGACAGCTCGTCAGCTGGATTGTCCGTCCCAGGAACGTGATGCCACTGACTAACATCAGATGCTTCCAAAATCTGTGATGTTCTGTTTGCAACAAACGTTTTCCATCTTGAAGGTGTTGCTTGAAGCCACTGAAGAACTGTTGTTGAATCTGTCCAGAACATTACTCTTGTTGGATTACCCTTTACTGCTGTTAGAACCTTTGGTAGAAGTCGGACACATAGAAGAGCAGCACATAGTTCTAATCGGGCTATAGTGTGATGAGTGGATATTGGAGACACTTTAGACTTGGATACCAATAAGTTGGAACGAATGATGTTGTTGGCTACGACTCTTACATAACAACACGCTCCATATGCCCTCTCCGATGCGTCACCGAAAAAATGCAGCTCATATTCCTCAACATTCGTTCCAAAGATGTAACGTGGGATTTTCAGCTCTTTCAATAAATGGATGTTTTGATGAAATTGTTTCCACGCGTTCTGTAGCTTCAATGGTAATGGTTTGTCCCATTCGTACTGCTTCCCGTTTTCATCCGTAATAGACCATGCTTGTTGCATCATAAGTTTCGCCTTACACACCACAGGACCTACCAGGCCCAACGGATCGAAAATTTGAGCAACACAAGAGAGAAGCTTTCGTCGGTTCATAACAGGTGGTGGCAGTGGGTTTAAACTTTTGTAGCTGAAGACATCTTCTCGAGGATACCATGTAACACCTAGCGTAGTCACAGTGGCCTCTGCTAGTAGGTCATGACTTTCTCGTATGGCTAAATCTTCGTCAGCTATGTTGTTTAGAACGTTGTTCGAATTAGATGCCCATTTTCTCAAGATGAATCCGTATTCTTTCAATACTGACGTTATTGTCTGTTGTAGTGTACTAGCAGATTGTTCATTTTGAGCACCGGCCATAAAATCATCCACATAAAAATTGTTTTGAATAACATCGGAGATGGTAGGTTGCGACGATGATAAGTCAAGAGCGATTTGTTTTAGTGCACGTGTAGCTAAAAACGGTGCCGAAGCAGTCCCATATGTAACTGTTTTTAGCTCGTAACAACGTAATGGTTGATTTGCATTTGGTCGCCATAGGATCCGTTGAAGCGGTTGGTCTTCGGAGTCAATCAACACCTGGCGGTACATTTTTTCTATGTCTGCTGACAGGGCGACTGCATAGCTTCTAAACCGAAGGATGATAGAAAATAGGTCTGGTTGTACAGTAGGACCTACCCTTAAGATGTTGTTGAGAGAATAACCCGATTCAGTAAGACATGACGCGTCGAAGACCACTCGAAGTTTCGTTGTAGTACTTGAATCCTTCAAAATTGGGTGATGGGGCAGATAACAATGAGCGATCGCGTCATTTACTGGTTCTGGTACCAATGCCATGTGTCCCAATGTCTCGTACGATTTCATGAATTGACGGTACTGCTCATATATTACGGGGTTACGTTGCAGACGTCGTTCTGTATTGTAGAATCTGCGCTCAGCTATTTTTCTAGACTCACCGAGAGTTTCAGCAGGATCTGACGATTTAGGTAGCTTCACGATGAATCTGCCCTGTTCATTACGAACTGTTGTTGTCTTAAATAACTGCTCGCACGGATCATGATCTTCGGGATGCACACTTGAGGTAGGAACCGTATCCAGTTCCCAAAATCGTTGAACGCTTGCTTCTAACGTGTTTGGATGCGTTGCCACATTTGATGATTGTCGATTGTCAACAGGTTTTATAGGAACCGCGCCAGCTATTGTCCAACCGAATTTGGTGTTAATCAGTGATGGATGATTTGGCGCAATAGAAAGCCTTTCTGGACAATGTACCAACCAGTATGCTTCACAACCAAGTAAAATGTCGATAGGACCAGGTGTATGGAATGATGGATCCGCTAGTACAATGTTGTTGATATTCCACTTCTTGGTATCAACCTTAACTGTTGGTAACTCAGCTGTTGGAGAATCGATGACTAAGAAATGCAACTTCATACTAAATTGTTGAACACTGGATGATACGATTGCTTCGACAGAGCGGTTAATATTACTTTCCCGTTGACCGATTCCTGCGATACATATGTTTGCGTCTGTCATTTTGTTGGATAGTCGCTTGGCCAATGCGGTCGACATGAAATTCGACATTGAACCAGAGTCGAGTAACGCTCTTGCTTGATGAGATTTTCCATCATCATCGATCACTTGAACAATTGCAGTCTGTAAAAGTACGGTAAAGTCGTTGGTGCAAATATGAGATATCGAATCGACTTGTTGAATCATGGGTCGTCCCTCGTTATTCATTGCAGGTTCTTCTAGGTGCAGCAATGTATGGTGATTGCGTTTGCATTTATAACACTTGTATTGAGATCTACAGCTCTTTGCAGCATGACCATTCCTGAAGCAGTTGAAACAAAGGTTATTGGAGCTAACCAGCTTTCGTCGATCACAAACGTTCATTGCTTTAAAAACTTCACATTGGTAGAGTAGGTGTGATTGATCACAAGCGTGGCAGCGATTGGATGTAGAAGCTACGCTGGCATTCGCCAAGCTCCTTGTTTGCTTGTTGCCGGCCACCTTCGATGTACTTGGTTTGGGAGTGATCAACGAAACTTGGGCTGGTGCTGCTAGAATTTTGATTCTAGTTTGCAGGAACTCAACCAATTTGGGAAATTTATCGGCATCATCACTAGCTGAAAATTTTTCCCATTCCAAAACGGTGTCACGATCCAACTTATAGAGCAGCAAATTTGCAAGGGGTGTATCCCAGTGATCGATAGGTTCATTTAATTTACTTGCTCCTTGGGTGAGACGTGTGAACTCATCAGTTACGCGACGTAACTCTTCTATGGAATCGTCCTTCATAGGTGCTACCGAAAAAATTGCTTTAAAATACTCACGCTTGAGGGCTCGGACATTATCATATCTATCTAATAGCTCCTTCCAGGTGGTGTGATAGTTTTCGGCAGCAATGCTTACATACTCAAAGCGCTTGGCAACTTCACCCTTTAGCGATGCTAGAAGATACTCTAACTTCATAACATCAGGAATCTCAGAAGATGATGCAATCATAGCGGTGAACCGATCCTTAAAGCTGAGCCATTCCGTGATCTTTCCATCAAATGTGGGCAGATTTATCTTAGGTAGACGTACATGCGGTGAAGCAGCGACAAGGATGGTCGTATTTGGCTTAGTTTCAATCACTGTGCTGTTCATGTCTTGAACGTTGGATGTAAGAAAACCCTTGATGAGACAGTATCGATCGTACATATCATTCCTTTCCTTGAGCAAGCGTGTCAGTTCCTCTTCCGCTTCTTCCGAATCTTCGAGGGCTGTTTGAATCTTATCATAAGTCTTCCAACAATTTTCCAACGTTTGCAATCTGACATCGCATTGAGACGCTTGCTCAGCGGTGTACGAGTTCATGTAGTTTTCTAGGTTATGGAATTGTGAGGTGACGCGCATCATCTTCACTTGGTTCGGCGTGGCTTTCTTCGGCGTCATTCTTGTTGATGCAATATCGCCGTGTTGTTCTTTGCGTCAATGATCGATGGATTCGTCCGCAGATCCGGTTCGAAGGACCATAAAATGATAATAACAGGCAAAAATGGTCAAAATCTGCGGTTTTTCTTCTCCGGTTATAAAAACACGAGACTCGACCTTCGTAGTTGTCACAATTCTTCCTCTTTTTATTGGAGTTCGTGATTTGCTTGAATATAAATGTCAAGTGAAAACTTTCTTTAGCAAGCTGTTTATAATATTGTGATTCAGTACTTCAAAGACGCCTTTATGGCATCAACATCTCTTTTTCTGTTGGATTGGTGATGAAGTCACAGCTAGCATTTCTCTGTTGTAACAGCATCGTTATGCATGTGGTGTCATCTTGCCGTAGTTCTTCTGGTTAATACATATTTTTGTTAAGCGTCGAGACGATGTAGGTTTGGGAAGTGATAGTTAGGAAGTAGGGATGAGGGATATACATTCTTTTACCATTGTTAATTGTCGGATAAATTTGTATCTTGTTGAATACTCTACGCTTAAGTTGCGGGACGCTAATAATAAGTACTAATTCGTCATGACTTACAGCAACTTTTGTGGTGGTATACGATAGACTCTCTATGGCAGTATTCGCGTCAATGGTATTATGCTGTATGTCTGCTATTATTGCGTTTGTTTCATTTTTACTAAGTTCTCTTGGGTTCGTAATTCCTAATTTCGCTAGGGTTATGCTATCAATTAGTATGTTCGCCTTTTCAGACAAGAATTTTAAGTTCATTAGAATATTTATGGAATATAATTCCGTTGAAAAACTATCAAAAATATCTACTGCTGTTTTTACCTTCTGCAAGGCATCCTCAAAGTGCCATGTTAAATCCCTATTGATTATAACTTGGGCGTTATTATTCTGAATTAGTTAATTAATAGTAGAATTGATTAATCTTATTTGTATCTTTGCGTTTGTAAAATATTTAATAAATTCCTTTCAGTCATATCATTAGTATGTACTGTTATTATCTTAAAATTCGAAAAGAGGTTCTTAATTTCTACGTTTTGATTACCTTCTTTTATTATGACTTGATGCCGAAAAGCATTTAGAGGTCCTTCAGTAGATGGTATATATATCGAACCACAGTCGGGTGCCGAATGCTGGGTTGCTGTCATAGAGCAGCAAATTCTACTTAAGGCGTCGGCCACGACATTTGCTTTTCCTGACTTGTAGATTGTTTCATAATCGTGCTCTTTGAGATAAGATTTCCATCTCTTTAATTTTGCATTAGTATTTTTCTGTGAAAGTGTAAAAGTAAGTGGCTGATGATCTGTTACTATCTTAAATTTAGTTCCATACAAATAGTTCCTAAGGGTTTTCAATGACCAAATTTTAGCCAACATTTCCTTTTCGAAAGCGGAATATGCTTCTTCGGTTTTTGTTAACGATCGAGAAGCGAAATGTATGGGATTGTCAGTACCAATTTCACCCTATGACAATACTGCTCCTATAGCATAGTTCAAAGCATCGGTTGTTAGCACAAAGGGTTTACTATAATCAGGATAAATTTCAGTTTTTCAAAGCATTCAACTTGTTCGGTCGTCAATGTGATTTTTTTGTTAGACTTAGGATTTTTTTCTCCTCTTAATATACTAGTAAGTGGCTTTGCTATTTTTGCAAAGTCTTTCACAAATTTTCTATAATAACTCATTAGACCTAAAAATTATCGTAGCATTTTTATTGTTGTTGGAGCAACAAACTTCTTTATCGCTCCAACTTTCTGGGGGTTGGGTTTAATTCCACTACTCGTTATAATGTGTCCTAGAAATTCAACTTCTTTGTGTAAGAATTCTGACATATCCAGTTGAACCTTTAAATTAGCTGCATTTAGTGCTTTAAGAATCGTGTCCAAATTTCCCAAATGTTCTTCCAAGGATTTTCCAAATACTATCACATCATCCATGTAAATGTAGCACATTTTGCCAATATAATTTCTTAAAACGTCATCAATGGCTCTTTGAAAGATCGCCGGGGCGTTCTTTAATCCAAAAGGCATTCGCGTAAATTCATATTTTCCATTATTAATAGAAAATGCTGTTTTTTTCTATGTCGGATGGTTTCATCTTGATTTGATGAAAGCCAGAAGCTAAATCAAGAGTAGAGAAATATTGTTGTCCTCTTAATTGTTCCAGAACATACGCTATCTCACGCATGGGATACCTTTCGCTTATTGTCTTTTCATTTAATTTCATGTAATCTACGACCCTACGGAATTTCTTTTTTCCTGGGATGTCCTGTAACTGGGGATGTCCAGCCGGATCTCTACGGTCTAATTATTCCATCTTCTAAAAGCTTTTTTATTTGTATATTCACCTCTTCTATGCAAGCGGCAGGATAAGGATACACGCGTTGATGTACTGGTATATCATCAGTAGTATTGATGGTACATTCAACATTTGTAGCACATGATAATTTTAAATTAGGTTCGTAAATGACTGATGAATTATCGTGCAATATTTTCATAATTTTTTGTTTAGTGGAAGAAATCCAATGATCATTCACACGAAAATCAACCATATTATTGTTCTCTTTAAAAGGTATTTTAAATATGGTATAGAAAATCTTTCTCCATCATCTGTAGTTATTTTCATTGAACAATTTTCAAAAGAAATATCAGCCTTTATTTTTTCTAGAACGCCTGTGCCAATTATTCCTTCAAAGAAAGGACCAAAATCATGAATTAAAAACTGATAAGTTTCCTCACATTCTGGGGCAAAAAATGCCCATATCTATTGCATACTTAGTGTTAAAACTTCCTCTAACAGATTTTATATTATAGTTTGACACTTCGTATGGTTTAGATAATTTATAACTCGAGGCAAGTTTATTTGAAATAAAACTGATATTCGATCCACTATGAATCAAAAAAGGGTAATCTCCCGTTACGGTGGGCAAATTGATATATGGAAGGAATCGGTTCACCAATTTGCGTTCCATTCTAAAAAAATAAGCTCTGTAGATTGATTGTTTTCCGAAGCCTTATACGACAAATAACCGTGATTGTCTGTTCGGCAATATGTCTCATCAAGCGGTTTTGAATCCACTACATATTCAAGAGGAGCAGCGGTGCTGAAACTTCTTGAATTTCACCATCAACACCATAAGCTTGTCTATTAATTGAAGACGATGCTCGGGGGCGTTTAGCGTTAAAATGTGGTTTTTTATTTGCTTGAAACAAAGGGTCAACTTCCATAGGAACTGGCCTGTTATTTGCATTTTGTTGCATTACATTGTAACCTGGATGATAATGTCTGAACATTTTTTCTTGTGGATTTACACTTCTCATAGAAAAACGATTAAAATTGTGGTTCCAACCCGATGAAGCACAATTCGAATTCAAAACATCAGCTGCTTCGCCTTTATTTTTCCTTCTGATTGTTGCCACGATAATGCGGTATTCAATTGAATCACGAGGAAGACGTTCATAAATTTTGAAAATATTTTCCACTTCTAAAATCCATCTTGAAAGGCTAGATCCGTGTCCATGGAATTCAGGAAGGTTATTTACAAAATCTGGCACTTTACCTAACTGAATGTATTCATGATGAGTCATGGTGGATGGTACGACTGGTATAGAACTAGACTGTTCCTGCGGATTCATTATTCTATTTTTTGAGTGGATTTCAAAACGTCTAATTTTACGAAAAATGATGGAGAAATCTTGTCACCTTCAAATCAAATTTTAATTAAGAGAAGTTCATTCAATCTAAACTTTTCTCTATTGTACCTAACATTCACTGCTCACTGTTTTCGCACCACGTATTCACAGTTATAAAATTTAAATTATATTAAAGTAAATTAAATTGACTCGTAATGACTCACAGTAACAATATGCAGACTTTGAAACAAATGCAGCTCATCGTTGTTCACGTAGCGATGTCCACGTAGCGATGTCCACGTAGTGTCTCGAGTAGGAAGGTTGATGTAACGTTCCGGTATTGGAATGAAAGCTTGCGGGATGCTCCGGATGGTCCTTTTGGATGATTGATCTACTACGGGTCCTCGGCGTCAATCGAGAGAGATGTCACGATGTGCAGGAACTTTCACTCTTCATGTAGCTTGTGCAGGTTTATTTTAATATTACTTCACCTGAACTTTTGTATCACGAATGTATATCGGTTGGGTTTATAGCTAGTTTCACACGACACTTTTAAACTTTGTGTAGAGTTTTTGTACGTACTTCTCACTTATGTTTCGGTCGGTGTAGAAACGAATTAGCTAGTGCCTCTATTCGTCGTTGTACAGTTTTCTTTTCAAAATACTTATCACCTTACTTTAGACGTAGAGGTCCCTATTCGGGCGGGCGCCAGTTAAATCTATAGGGTTCGGACACAGACTTGCTTGTTCGAGACTCGAGACTTGCTTGTTCTGCGGTCAAAATCGGAGTGAGTTTATTAAGTTTGATTTACATATAAGTTGGTTATTGGGAATTGGATGGGGAAGGGAAAGGTATTGACGATTCTTGATGACTATTTTGCTGTTTCGGCGATCACTAACTGGGTAACTGGGTCAGACGATCAACACGGTTTGCTGATCGACGCTGTTTGCTGATCGTGTGCATTCGGGCCGGTGGCGGTTGACAACACTAGAAAATGCTGTGTTGACAACGCAGGTTGTTAACTTCTCCCTCTTTAAATTTGAGACTCCGTGCGAAAAACGTGAAGGTATGTTAGTGGTTGGTAACTCTTCGGTTCTGGATTTGGGTCAGTTGGTTGATAACCTTTAGGTTCTGGAATACATTGCGGTTTGTCATCAAGGTGTTGTGATTACTTCTACGTTGATGGTGTTGCGGCGTTTTATGCACAGAAATACGATGCCAATTATGATGACCATTATTGGAGTGATGAATGAACTGCCCAATAACCATTGCCAAGTCCATGTGATACTATTACTTTCCAACTGAATATTCTGCATTTCCTTCCGAAGGTCTTTGTGTAGGATGTGTAGATGTTCAAGGCTTAGGTTTGTCACGTTGTTCACGGCTGCAACATGTATTCCATGTATTGGTAGACTAGTAGGAAAACCAGACAGTTCTGTCATGTTGGCTGAAATCAGTTTTACATTGACGTAAATATTGCATGTGTTATATTCGATTAGCAGAGAGCCAGTGAGATTCCTTCTTTCTACTAGGCAGTTTGTATCCAATGTGAATATGAAGAATTCGCGGAGTTTCGGATCGATGTGTGTTGCAATATTTACCAAGCGTCGTGTTCAGATTCCAAATTCGAAGAGAGTTATAATTGTGTTTTCTGCCCTATTTATAAACTTTCTGAGTGCCCCCCACGCGAGCGACACTCATCCTTACTCACTGTATACTTGAAATATTTCGTTTATCAAAAAACTTGACGAAACTAGCTTTCGTCAAGTATGGTGTGACGTCTAAGCGTAAACAAAACATCTAAACGTAAACATACTCCCCCCCATGACAGAATGTCATAACAAAATAACTAACACGCGGTACTAACAGGACGGTTTCGCAACAGGTAAAACGCAAATTTTCGTAACAGGACGCGTGACTAATCCCTTTGCCGTTTTCAGCTTCACTACACGAGTAAGCTGATCCTCTCCAGGGTGTACATCAATGATGCGCGCCAGTGGCCAGCGGGTGATGGGGAGGGAATCGTCCACAAGGATGACCAGCCTGCCGGGAACGATTTCGCACCGAACCGCAACCTTATTGTCCTTCTGCATTTCCTGCAGATACTCAGTGGTCCAATGCTTCCAGAAACGTTGCACGAGTAATTGCCAGGTAATCCCCATGTCAGAGCAGTTGGTTGCGATGATGTTTTGCTGTTGCTCACTCTGAAATAACTCAAAAAATTCTTTTAGCGCGTGTGACGAACCTTCAAGTTGTTTACGTTGTCGGAGTGTATATCCGACGGTAGCCCGCGGCCAAGCGTAAAGCGGCCAAGTAAAGCGGCCAAGAACCCTGCAGTGGTGAGATCGCTGACCAGCTCCAGGTGAACCGCCTTGGTTGCAAAAAAAACGAACAAAAGCAAATAACACTTGGCAGCGACAGCTCTCTTGTACGTCGGCTTAAGACAAAATGGGCCGGCGTAATCCACTCCAGTAACAGAAAACGGCCGGCTCGGAGTGATGCGTTGATACGGAAGTTGGCCGGTTTGTTGTTGCACTAGGGCGGGATCCTGTCGTATGCAACGAAAACAATTACGGACTACTCCTTTCACTAATCTCCGTCCGTCGAGCGGCCAATATTCTTCTCGAATCTGGGAAAGTAATAGTCTTCCCCCGCCATGCATCAGCTTTTCATGAAAGTGGTATGCGATGAGACGAGCAAACAGATGGTTCTTGGGAAGCAGGATAGGGTGTTTGAACTGGTAGGGAAGCTGTGCAAGCTTCAATCGGCCACCCACTCGCATTATTCCTTCCTCATCGAGGAATGGATTCAAGCGCCGTAGAGGTGAGCGCCGCCCTATAGTTTCTCCCTTTTTCAGCAACCGGATCTCCGATAAAAACTCGTCTTGTTGCGCCAGGATGCATAATGTGAGTTTAGCTGCTTCCAGGAATTTAGGTGTGATCGCGGATGAAGTAACTTGTGACGATTGTTGTGTGCGTGTCCGACGAATTTCAATATCAGCTTCGGCCGCCAGCAATGAATTCGATATTGGCCAATCAAAAGCAGGTAGCCCCAACCACTCGGGACCACAAGTCCATATCGACCTTTTCAGCATGTCCACTGCTGACATCCCACGAGATACCAGGCCGGCGAGATTTGTTGAGCCGGGAATGTGTTTCCACTGACGAGGACGTGAATAGTTCTGGATCTCAGCAACACGATTAGCCACAACGGTTTTCCAGGTGTTGGGTGGTGACAAAATCCAATTTAGCGTGGTAACGTGTACGTTACTCGTCTTCAAACTTAGCCGTTTAGCGAGTCGATCGCTAGTTAGATACGGCTGCGATGCGCTGTCCAACAGCGCGCGCGCAGGATGAGCAATTCCGAAATTATCAATAATATTCACGAAAGCAGTTTGGAGCAATACCTGCTCGGGTGCTTGCTGTAGTGCTGCTGCAAATGTGCGTTGTGTGTTATCGGTGGCCGTGTGATCGTTAGCGGTGTTGTGTGTGTGATGTGGCGGAGCTGTGTCACTAGGGCTATTCGGTGTGAAGTGCAGTTTTGTGTGGTGTGCCAAATTACAATACCGGCGTTTGTAGTGCGACGGACAATCACGAGCCGCACGATTCTCGCGTAAGCAATTTGTGCATAAACGTGCGGTCATCGCGAAACGATAGCGATCCTTAGGCTCCATTCCTTCAAATCGTGGGCATTTTAGCAATGAATGCGAGGAATTGCATAAAATGCAATTTGGTGTTTCATGTGACGTGGTACCAAAACTAGTTTGACGCGGAAAGGTTATTCGCCGCGAGTGACTCAGTTCGTGACCCTGTGACGTATGATGCGCGATGGTGGGAAGCTTGATGCCCTTGAGTGAGTTCGATCCAGTGCTCGGGTGCGCGGTAGGAGCTAGCTTTGCCTGCAGTTGAGATTGGACACGAATCAATCTATTCTCGAAATTCTCTCGAAATGCAGCATTCTGCGTTGTTTCTTCCAGCGTGGAAGCGGAATCCTCTAATTCTTGTTGAACACTCTCTAGGTCCTTGCATAATGTTTCGAATTTTCTTAAGCGAACCTCCACTTGTACTTGATCCCGTGCGTGAACGAAACTATCCAAAAATTTCTCGTACCGAGTAAGGGACGCCAACAAAATTGTCCGACGGGACGCCAAAACAACGGGTGGTACGGGCATTGTGCAATCGTGTGTGTGTATGTGCGTGTGAGTGAGTGACCTGCAGTGTAATGCGTGATGCGGCAAAAACAGCTGTACGGTGCACGAAAATCCAAACCAAACGAAAATCCAAACCACACACAAAACGGTGAACGACGGGTCGATCAAACTCGCGAAAAAACACCAGAAATTCGAGCTATATATCCTGGTCACGGCACCATGAAGAATTCGCGGAGTTTCGGATCGATGTGTGTTGCAATATTTACCAAGCGTCGTGTTCAGATTCCAAATTCGAAGAGAGTTATAATTGTGTTTTCTGCCCTATTTATAAACTTTCTGAGTGCCCCCCACGCGAGCGACACTCATCCTTACTCACTGTATACTTGAAATATTTCGTTTATCAAAAAACTTGACGAAACTAGCTTTCGTCAAGTATGGTGTGACGTCTAAGGGTAAACAAAACATCTAAACGTAAACAGAATAGTTTTACCGAATTGATAAGTATGTGGGACTGGTCTAAGTTGTATATCTCTTTTTCTGTTGGATTGGTGATGTAGTCACAGCTAGCATTTCTCTGTTGTAACAGCATCGTTATGCATGTGGTGTCATCTTGCCGTAGTTCTTCTGGTTTATACATATTTTTGTTAAGCGTCGAGACGATGTAGGTTTGGTAAGTGAAAGTAAGGAAGTAGGGATGAGGGATATACATTCTTTTACCATTGTTAATTGTCGGATAAATTTGTATCTTGTTGAATACTCTACGCTTAAGTTGCGGGACGCTAATAATAAGTACTAATTCGTCATGACTTACAGCAACTTTTGTGGTGGTATACGATAGACTCTCTATGGCAGTATTCGCGTCAATGGTATTATGCTGTATGTCTGCTATTATTGAAATTGTTTCATTTTTACTGAGTACTCTTGAGTTCGTAATTCCTAATTTCGCTAGGGTTATGCTATCAATTAGTATGTTCGCCTTTTCAGATAAGAATTTTAAGTTCATTAGAATGTTTATGGAATATAATTCCGTTGAAAAACTATCAAAAATATCTACTGCTGTTTTTACTTTCTGCAAGCTATCCTCCAAGTGCGATGTTAAACCCCTATTGATTACAACTTGGGCGTTATTATTCTGAATTAGTTAATTAATAGTAGAATTGATTAATCTTAAATCGTTTGCGTCTGGACTACCAGCTATAAATTTCCAGGCGGTTCCTACTGTATCCCAGCACTTCTTTCGTCTTGGAATCAAGGATTTTAACATTTCCGTAACGTGTTCAAATTGTGCTGTAATTATAGGAGGGAATTGAGTCTCTTCAACGTTCTTAAAATCCGTAAACAGTGAATTAATTTCGTTTTGCATTTCTGACACTTTAAAATGGTGTACATAATAATTAATAAGTTCCTTTAATTATTCTAGCTGTACCTCTGTCGAACGCTACAATGGGTACGTAGTCCATTTTTGTTAGCTTTACGTGCTGACCGATCGCTATGGGGATCCATCCATCTTTTTATAGATTCTCTTTCCATTTTCTGTAGTAACCGTTATTCTAATAATTTTCTTTATTTTAATTTTTTTTATAGGGATTAACTTGTTTCAATCTACGTTTTGTTTTCATAAATGCCTGCGCTGAATCATAAATTTCTATTACTTTTTTATTTTTATTATAGTGGTTTAAATCAATTCCTTGCTTGTGTTTCAAATTTTCAGCTACTTTTTCAATTATCGATGAACTGTTTCTTGAAGGAGTAATTATTTCCAGAGGGGTAAATTTAGTACAAGAGTGTACTGAATTGTTATATTTGAACAAGGAAAGTTGTATCAAATCTGTAGGAGTCATAAGCGGATTCTCGGTTTTAGAAATTCTATATAATTCCAATAGCGTAGAGTGAAATCTTTCGACTGTGCCATTCATTTCACTTCTAGCAGTGGCAGTTACAAAATGTTTGATATTGAAGGTGTTTAAAAATTATACGACTTCACCGGAATTGAAAGACTTTTCTCCGTCCATCACTATAATTTTTGGGGGCCTGTATTTTAGAGTGAATTCCTTAAGTACAGGAAACACATCTACGGTAGCTCTAGAATTAATTCGTGCTACTTGTTTTCCAGGAAAAGTATATCGATCGAAAAGTATATCGACTAGTTGCCCCGGCGATCTTATGTGTTAAGGGTAAGTTTAGGGACAATGCCACCTGAAACAACGCAAGGAAGTCGACATGGAGACACAGACAAATTAAGGAAGAGACTTTTCTTTACGATAAAAAGAATGTTCGATGAATTGTAAGACAATCAAATTTTGATTGTCGGCCAGGTAGCAGCTCTGCGGAACATGCGGAACATTTCCTGTAATCATTTTAAGACGACGGCATGCTTTGCCAAAGAGAACAAAACATTCAATACATAGTATTACATAGCCTTTAAAATCACACGATTAGGATCATTGGTGGATTACTGATTTGTATAAATTCATCAGTAAATTAATATCACCTATACGAGTCAGTACGTATTATGCGATTGCCGACACACCAGATCGGTGTTATGAAAGTCACGATCTTATGATTTTGATAACGGTTGGCGTTTCGTGCGTTTAATTTTCTCGATAGTAATCATTGTATCTAACCGTCAGATTACGATAGATAGATATGGTATACGATAGACTCTCTATGGCAGTATTCGCGTCAATGTTATTATGCTGTATGTCTGCTATTATTGCGTTTGTTTCATTTTTACTAAGTACTCTTGGGTTCGTAATTCCTAATTTCGCTAGGGTTATGCTATCAATTAGTATGTTCGCCTTTTCAGACAAGAATTTTAAGTTAATTAGAATATTTATGGAATATAATTCCGTTGAAAAACTATCAAAAATATCTACTGCTGTTTTTACCTTCTGCAAGCTATCCTCCAAGTGCGATGTTAAATCCCTATTGATTATAACTTGGGCGTTATTATTCTGAATTAGTTAATTAATAGTAGAATTGATTAATCTTATTTGTATCTTTGCGTTTGTAAAATATTTAATAAATTCCTTTCAGTCATATCATTAGTATGTACTGTTATTATCTTAAAATTCGAAAAGAGGTTCTTAATTTCTACGTTTTGATTACCTTCTTTTATTATGACTTGATGCCGAAAAGCATTTAGAGGTCCTTCAGTAGATGGTATATATATCGAACCACAGTCGGGTGCCGAATGCTGGGTTGCTGTCATAGAGCAGCAAATTCTACTTAAGGCGTCGGCCACGACATTTACTTTTCCTGGCTTGTAGATTGTTTCATAATCGTGCTCTTCGAGATAAGATTTCCATCTCTTTAATTTTGCATTAGTATTTTTCTGTGAAAGTGTAAATGTAAGTGGCTGATGATCCGTTACTATCTTAAATTTAGTTCCATACAAATAGTTCCTAAGGGTTTTCAATGACCAAATTTTAGCCAACATTTCCTTTTCGAAAGCGGAATATGCTTCTTCGGTTTTTGTTAACGATCGAGAAGCGAAATGTATGGGATTGTCAGTACCAATTTTAACCTATGCCAATACTGCTCCTATAGCATAGTTTGAAGCATCGGTTGTCAGCACAAAGGGTTTACTTTAATCAGGATAAATCAAAATATCCGAAGAAGATAAAACCAATTTCAGTTTTTCAAAGCATTCAACTTGTTCGGTCGTCAATGTGATTTTTTTGTTAGACTTAGGATTTTTTTCTCCTCTTAATATACTAGTAAGTGGCTTTGCTATTTTTGCAAAGTCTTTCACAAACTTTCTATAATAATTCATTAGACCTAAAAATTATCGTAGCATTTTTATTGTTGTTGGAGCAACAAACTTCTTTATCGCTCCAACTTTCTGGGGGTTGGGTTTAATTCCACTACTCGTTATAATGTGTCCTAGAAATTCAACTTCTTTGTGTAAGAATTCTGACTCATCCAGTTAAACCTTTAAATTAGCTGCATTTAGTGCTTTAAGAATCGTGTCCAAATTTCCCAAATGTTCTTCCAAGGATTTTCCAAATACTATCACATCATCCATGTAAATGTAGCACATTTTGCCAATATAATTTCTTAAAACGTCATCAATGGCTCTTTGAAAGATCGCCGGGGCGTTCTTTAATCCAAAAGGCATTCGCGTAAATTCATATTTTCCGTTATTAATAGAAAATGCTGTTTTTTTCTATGACGGACGGTTTCATCTTGTTTTGATGAAAGCCAGAAGCTAAATCAAGAGTAGAGAAATATTGTTGTCCTCTTAATTGTTCCAGAACATACGCTATCTCAGGCATGGGATACCTTTCGCTTATTGTCTTTTCATTTAATTTCCTGTAATCTACGACCATACGAATTTCTTTTTTCCTAAAGCGTCGTTCTTTTTTGGTACAATCCAAACTGGGGATGAGGAGGATCTTGACGGTCTAATTATTCAATCTTCCAAAATCTTTTTTATTTGAATATTCACCTCTTCTGTGCAAGCGGCAGGATAAGGATACACGCGTTGATGTACTGGTATATCATCAGTAGTATTGATGGTACATTCAACATTTGTAGCACATGATAATTTTAAATTAGGTTCGTAAATGACTGATGAATTATCGTGCAATATTTTCATAATTTTTTGTTTAGTGGAAGAAATCCAATGATCATTCACACGAAAATCAACCATATTATTGTTCTCTTTAAAAGGTATTTTAAATATGGTATAGAAAATCTTTCTCCATCATCTGTAGTTATTTTCATTGAACAATTTTCAAAAGAAATATCAGCCTTTATTTTTTCTAGAACGCCTGTGCCAATTATTCCTTCAAAGAAAGGACCAAAATCATGAATTAAAAACTGATAAGCTTCCTCACATTTTGGGGCAAAAATGCAATATCTATTGCATACATAGTGTTAAAACTTCCACTAACAGATTTTATATTATAGTTTGACACTTAGTATGGTTTAGATAATTTATAACTCGAGGCAAGTTTATTTGAAATAAAACTGATATTCGATCCACTATGAATCAAAAAAGGGTAATCTCCCGTTACGGTGGGCAAATTGATATATGGAAGGAATCGGTTCACCAATTTGCGTTCCATTCTAAAAAAAATAAGCTCTGTAGATTGATTGTTTTCCGAAGCTTTATACGACAAATAATCGTGATTGTCTGTTCGGCAATATGTCTCATCAAGCGGTTTTGAATCCACTACATATTCAAGAGGAGCAGCGGTGCTGAAACTTCTTGAATTTCACCATCAACACCATAAGCTTGTCTATTAATTGAAGACGATGCTCGGGGGCGTTTAGCGTTAAAATGTGGTTTTTTATTTGCTTGAAACAAAGGGTCAACTTCCATAGGAACTGGCCTGTTATTTGCATTTTGTTGCATTACATTGTAACCTGGATGATAATGCCTGAACATTTTTTCTTGTGGATTTACACTTCTCATAGAAAAACGATTAAAATTGTGGTTCCAACTCGATGAAGCACAATTCGAATCCAAAACATCAGCTGTTTCGCCTTTAATTTTCCTTCTGATTGTTGCCACGATAATGCGGTATTCAATTGAATCACGAGGAGGACGTTCATAAATTTTGAAAATATTTTCTACTTCTAAAATCCATCTTGAAAGGCTAGATCCGTGTCCATGGAATTCAGGAAGGTTATTTACAAAATCTGGCACTTTACCTAACTGAATGTATTCATGATGAGTCATGGTGAATGGTACGACTGGTATGGAACTAGACTGTTCCTGCGGATTCATTATTCTATTTTTTGAGTGGATTTCAAAACGTCTAATTTTACAAAAAATGATGGAGAAATCTTGTCACCTTCAAATCAAATTTTAATTAAGAGAAGTTCATTCAATCTAAACTTTTCTCTATTGTACCTAACATTCACTGCTCACTGTTTTCGCACCACGTATTCACAGTTATAAAATTTAAATTATATTATAGTAAATTAAATTGACTCGTAATGACTCACAGTAACAATATGCAGACTTTGAAACAATTGCAGCTCATCGTTGTTCACGTAGCGATGTCCACGAAGCGATGTCCACGTAGTGTCTCGAGTTGGAAGGTTGATGTAACGTTCCAGTATTGGAATGAAAGCTTGCGGGATGCTCCGGATGGTCCTTTTGGATGATTGATCTACTACGGGTCCTCGGCGTCAATCGAGGGAGATGTCACGATGTGCAAGAACTTTCACTCTTCATGTAGCTTGTGCAGGTTTATTTTAATATTACTTCACCTGAACTTTTGTATCACGAATGTATATCGGTTGGTTTTATAGCTAGTTTCACACGACACTTTTAAACTTTGTGTAGAGTTTTTGTACTGCTTCTCACTTATGTTTCGGTCGGTGTAGAAACGAATTAGCTAGTGCCTCTATTCGTCGTTGTACAGTTTGCTTTTCAAAATACTTATCACCTTACTTTAGACGTAGAGGTCCCTATTCGGGCGGGCGCCAGTTAAATCTATAGGGTTCGGACACAGACTTGCTTGTTCGAGACTCGAGACTTGATTGTTCTGCGGTCAAAATCGGAGTGAGTTTATTAAGTTTGATTTACATATAAGTTGGTTATTGGGAATTGGATGGGGATGGGAAAGGTATTGACGATTCTTGATGACTATTTTGCTGTTTCGGCGATCACTAACTGGGTAACTGGGTCAGACGATCAACACGGTTTGCTGATCGACGCTGTTTGCTGATCGTGTGCATTCGGGCCGGTGGCGGTTGACAACACTAGAAAATGCTGTGTTGACAACGCAGGTTATTAACTTCTCCCTCTTTAAATTTGAGACTCCGTGCGAAAAATGTGAAGGTATGTTAGTGGTTGGTAACTCTTCGGTTCTGGATTTGGGTCAGTTGGTTGATAACCTTTAGGTTCTGGAATACATTGCGGTTTGTCATCAGGTGTTGTGATTACTTCTACGTTGATGGTGTTGCGGCGTTTTATGCACAGAAATACGACGCCAATTATGATGACCATTATTGGAGTGATGAAAGAACTGCCCAATAACCGTTGCCAAGTCCATGTGATACTATTACTTTCCAACTGAATATTCTGCATTTCCTTCCGAAGGTCTTTGTATAGGATGTGTAGATGTTCAAGGCTTAGGTTTGTCACGTTGTTCACGGCTGCAACATGTATTCCATGTATTGGTAGACTAGTAGGAAAACCAGACAGTTCTGTCATGTTGGCTGAAATCAGTTATCCATTGACGTAAATATTGCATGTGTTATATTCGATTAGCAGAGAGCCAGTGAGATTCCTTCTTTCTACTAGGCAGTTTGTATCCAATGTGAATAGTTTTACCGAATTGATAAGTATGTGGGACTGGTCTAAGTTGAATATCTCTTTTTCTGTTGGATTGGTGATGAAGTCACAGCTAGCATTTCTCTGTTGTAACAGCATCGTTATGCATGTGGTGTCATCTTGCCGTAGTTCTTCTGGTTAATACATATTTTTGTTAAGCGTCGAGACGATGTAGGTTTGGGAAGTGATAGTTAGGAAGTAGGGATGAGGGATATACATTCTTTTACCATTGTTAATTGTCGGATAAATTTGTATCTTGTTGAATACTCTACGCTTAAGTTGCGGGACGCTAATAATAAGTACTAATTCGTCATGACTTACAGCAACTTTTGTGGTGGTATACGATAGACTCTCTATGGCAGTATTCGCGTCAATGGTATTATGCTGTATGTCTGCTATTATTGAAATTGTTTCATTTTTACTGAGTACTCTTGAGTTCGTAATTCCTAATTTCGCTAGGGTTATGCTATACATTAGTATGTTCGCCTTTTCAGATAAGAATTTTAAGTTCATTAGAATGTTTATGGAATATAATTCCGTTGAAAAACTATAAAAAATATCTACTGCTGTTTTTACTTTCTGCAAGCTATCCTCCAAGTGCGATGTTAAACCCCTATTGATTACAACTTGGGCGTTATTATTCTGAATTAGTTAATTAATAGTAGAATTGATTAATCTTAAATCGTTTGCGTCTGGACTACCAGCTATAAATTTCCAGGCGGTTCCTACTGTATCCCAGCACTTCTTTCGTCTTGGAATCAAGGATTTTAACATTTCCGTAACGTGTTCAAATTGTGCTGTAATTATAGGAGGGAATTGAGTCTCTTCAACGTTCTTAAAATCCGTAAACAGTGAATTAATTTCGTTTTGCATTTCTGACACTTTAAAATGGTGTACATAATAATTAATAAGTTCCTTTAATTATTCTAGCTGTACCTCTGTCGAACGCTACAATGGGTACGTAGTCCATTTTTGTTAGCTTTACGTGCTGACCGATCGCTATGGGGATCCATCCATCTTTTTATAGATTCTCTTTCCATTTTCTGTAGTAACCGTTATTCTAATAATTTTCTTTATTTTAATTTTTTTTATAGGGATTAACTTGTTTCAATCTACGTTTTGTTTTCATAAATGCCTGCGCTGAATCATAAATTTCTATTACTTTTTTATTTTTATTATAGTGGTTTAAATCAATTCCTTGCTTGTGTTTCAAATTTTCAGCTACTTTTTCAATTATCGATGAACTGTTTCTTGAAGGAGTAATTATTTCCAGAGGGGTAAATTTAGTACAAGAGTGTACTGAATTGTTATATTTGAACAAGGAAAGTTGTATCAAATCTGTAGGAGTCATAAGCGGATTCTCGGTTTTAGAAATTCTATATAATTCCAATAGCGTAGAGTGAAATCTTTCGACTGTGCCATTCATTTCACTTCTAGCAGTGGCAGTTACAAAATGTTTGATATTGAAGGTGTTTAAAAATTATACGACTTCACCGGAATTGAAAGACTTTTCTCCGTCCATTACTATAATTTCTGGGGGCCTATATTTTAGAGTAAATTCCTTAAGTACAGGAAACACATCTACGGTAGCTCTAGAATTAATTCGTGCTACTTGTTTTCCAGGAAAAGTATATCGATCGAAAAGTATATCGACTAGTTGCCCCGGCGATCTTATGTGTTAAGGGTAAGTTTAGGGACAATGCCACCTGAAACAACGCAAGGAAGTCGACATGGAGACACAGACAAATTAAGGAAGAGACTTTTCTTTACGATAAAAAGAATGTTCGATTAATTGTAAGACAATCAAATTTTGATTGTCGGCCAGGTAGCAGCTCTGCGGAACATGCGGAACATTTCCTGTAATCATTTTAAGACGACGGCATGCTTTGCCAAAGAGAACAAAACATTCAATACATAGTATTACATAGCCTTTAAAATCACACGATTAGGATCATTGGTGGATTACTGATTTGTATAAATTCATCAGTAAATTAATATCACCTATACGAGTCAGTACGTATTATGCGATTGCCGACACACCAGATCGGTGTTATGAAAGTCACGATCTTTTGATTTTGATAACGGTTGGCGTTTCGTGCGTTTAATTTTCTCGATAGTAATCATTGTATCTAACCGTCAGATTACGATAGATAGATATGGTATACGATAGACTCTCTATGGCAGTATTCGCGTCAATGTTATTATGCTGTATGTCTGCTATTATTGCGTTTGTTTCATTTTTACTAAGTACTCTTGGGTTCGTAATTCCTAATTTCGCTAGGGTTATGCTATCAATTAGTATGTTCGCCTTTTCAGACAAGAATTTTAAGTTAATTAGAATATTTATGGAATATAATTCCGTTGAAAAACTATCAAAAATATCTACTGCTGTTTTTACCTTCTGCAAGCTATCCTCCAAGTGCGATGTTAAATCCCTATTGATTATAACTTGGGCGTTATTATTCTGAATTAGTTAATTAATAGTAGAATTGATTAATCTTATTTGTATCTTTGCGTTTGTAAAATATTTAATAAATTCCTTTCAGTCATATCATTAGTATGTACTGTTATTATCTTAAAATTCGAAAAGAGGTTCTTAATTTCTACGTTTTGATTACCTTCTTTTATTATGACTTGATGCCGAAAAGCATTTAGAGGTCCTTCAGTAGATGGTATATATATCGAACCACAGTCGGGTGCCGAATGCTGGGTTGCTGTCATAGAGCAGCAAATCCTACTTAAGGCGTCGGCCATGACATTTGCTTTTCCTTTGAGATAAGATTTCCATCTCTTTAATTTTGCATTAGTATTTTTCTGTGAAAGTGTAAAAGTAAGTGGCTGATGATCTGTTACTATCTTAAATTTAGTTCCATACAAATAGTTCCTAAGGGTTTTCAATGACCAAATTTTAGCCAACATTTCCTTTTCGAAAGCGGAATATGCTTCTTCGGTTTTTGTTAACGATCGAGAAGCGAAATGTATGGGATTGTCAGTACCAATTTCACCCTATGACAATACTGCTCCTATAGCATAGTTCAAAGCATCGGTTGTTAGCACAAAGGGTTTACTATAATCAGGATAAATTTCAGTTTTTCAAAGCATTCAACTTGTTCGGTCGTCAATGTGATTTTTTTGTTAGACTTAGGATTTTTTCTCCTCTTAATATACTAGTAAGTGGCTTTGCTATTTTTGCAAAGTCTTTCACAAACTTTCTATAATAATTCATTAGACCTAAAAATTATCGTAGCATTTTTATTGTTGTTGGAGCAACAAACTTCTTTATCGCTCCAACTTTCTGGTGGTTGGGTTTAATTCCACTACTCGTTATAATGTGTCCTAGAAATTCAACTTCTTTGTGTAAGAATTCTGACATATCCAGTTGAACCTTTAAATTAGCTGCATTTAGTGCTTTAAGAATCGTGTCCAAATTTCCCAAATGTTCTTCCAAGGATTTTCCAAATACTATCACATCATCCATGTAAATGTAGCACATTTTGCCAATATAATTTCTTAAAACGTCATCAATGGCTCTTTGAAAGATCGCCGGGGCGTTCTTTAATCCAAAAGGCATTCGCGTAAATTCATATTTTCCGTTATTAATAGAAAATGCTGTTTTTTTCTATGTCGGATGGTTTCATCTTGATTTGATGAAAGCCAGAAGCTAAATCAAGAGTAGAGAAATATTGTTGTCCTCTTAATTGTTCCAGAACATACGCTATCTCACGCATGGGATACCTTTCGCTTATTGTCTTTTCATTTAATTTCATGTAATCTACGACCCTACGGAATTTCTTTTTTCCTGGGATGTCCTGTAACTGGGAATGTCCAGCCGGATCTCTACGGTCTAATTATTCAATCTTCCAAAATCTTTTTTATTTGAATATTCACCTCTTCTGTGCAAGCGGCAGGATAAGGATACACGCGTTGATGTACTGGTATATCATCAGTAGTATTGATGGTACATTCAACATTTGTAGCACATGATAATTTTAAATTAGGTTCGTAAATGACTGATGAATTATCGTGCAATATTTTCATAATTTTTTGTTTAGTGGAAGAAATCCAATGATCATTCACACGAAAATCAACCATATTATTGTTCTCTTTAAAAGGTATTTTAAATATGGTATAGAAAATCTTTCTCCATCATCTGTAGTTATTTTCATTGCACAATTTTCAAAAGAAATATCAGCCTTTATTTTTTCTAGAACGACTGTGCCAATTATTCCTTCAAAGAAAGGACCAAAATCATGAATTAAAAACTGATAAGCTTCCTCACATTTTGGGGCAAAAATGCAATATCTATTGCATACATAGTGTTAAAACTTCCACTAACAGATTTTATATTATAGTTTGACACTTAGTATGGTTTAGATAATTTATAACTCGAGGCAAGTTTATTTGAAATAAAACTGATATTCGATCCACTATGAATCAAAAAAGGGTAATCTCCCGTTACGGTGGGCAAATTGATATATGGAAGGAATCGGTTCACCAATTTGCGTTCCATTCTAAAAAAATAAGCTCTGTAGATTGATTGTTTTCCGAAGCTTTATACGACAAATAATCGTGATTGTCTGTTCGGCAATATGTCTCATCAAGCGGTTTTGAATCCACTACATATTCAAGAGGAGCAGCGGTGCTGAAACTTCTTGAATTTCACCATCAACACCATAAGCTTGTCTATTAATTGAAGACGATGCTCGGGGGCGTTTAGCGTTAAAATGTGGTTTTTTATTTGCTTGAAACGATTGGTCAACTTCCATAGGAACTGGCCTGTTATTTGCATTTTGTTGCATTAAATTGTAACCTGGATGATAATGCCTAAACAGTTTTTCTTGTGGATTTACACTT
Organism: Anopheles stephensi; assembly: GCF_013141755.1. Taxonomy (NCBI): domain Eukaryota; kingdom Metazoa; phylum Arthropoda; class Insecta; order Diptera; family Culicidae; genus Anopheles; species Anopheles stephensi. The sequence goes on along the minus strand of NW_023404994.1, from coordinate 202,655 downwards.
CTCATAGAAAAACGATTAAAATTGTGGTTCCAACCCGATGAAGCACAATTCGAATCCAAAACATCAGCTGCTTCGCCTTTAATTTTCCTTCTGATTGTTGCCACGATAATGCGGTATTCAATTGAATAACGAGGAAGACGTTCATAAATTTTGAAAATATTTTCCACTTCTAAAATCCATCTTGAAAGGCTAGATCCGTGTCCATGGAATTCAGGAAGGTTATTTACAAAATCTGGCACTTTACCTAACTGAATGTATTCATGATGAGTCATGGTGGATGGTACGACTGGTATAGAACTAGACTGTTCCTGCGGATTCATTATTCTATTTTTTGAGTGGATTTCAAAACGTCTAATTTTACGAAAAATGATGGAGAAATCTTGTCACCTTCAAATCAAATTTTAATTAAGAGAAGTTCATTCAATCTAAACTTTTCTCTATTGTACCTAACATTCACTGCTCACTGTTTTCGCACCACGTATTCACAGTTATAAAATTTAAATTATATTATAGTAAATTAAATTTACTCGTAATGACTCACAGTAACAATATGCAGACTTTGAAACAATTGCAGCTCATCGTTGTTCACGTAGCGATGTCCACGAAGCGATGTCCACGTAGTGTCTCGAGTTGGAAGGTTGATGTAACGTTCCGGTATTGGAATGAAAGCTTGCGGGATGCTCCGGATGGTCCTTTTGGATGATTGATCTACTACGGGTCCTCGGCGTCAATCGAGAGAGATGTCACGATGTGCAGGAACTTTCACTCTTCATGTAGCTTGTGCAGGTTTATTTTAATATTACTTCACCTGAACTTTTGTATCACGAATGTATATCGGTTGGTTTTATAGCTAGTTTCACACGACACTTTTAAACTTTGTGTAGAGTTTTTGTACTGCTTCTCACTTATGTTTCGGTCGGTGTAGAAACGAATTAGCTAGTGCCTCTATTCGTCGTTGTACAGTTTTCTTTTCAAAATACTTATCACCTTACTTTAGACGTAGAGGTCCCTATTCGGGCGGGCGCCAGTTAAATCTATAGGGTTCGGACACAGACGAAGAAAATCGAGACTTGCTTGTTCTGCGGTCAAAATCGGAGTGAGTTTATTAAGTTTGATTTACATATAAGTTGGTTATTGGGAATTGGATGGGGATGGGAAAGGTATTGACGATTCTTGATGACTATTTTGCTGTTTCGGCGATCACTAACTGGGTAACTGGGTCAGACGATCAACACGGTTTGCTGATCGACGCTGTTTGCTGATCGTGTGCATTCGGGCCGGTGGCGGTTGACAACACTAGAAAATGCTGTGTTGACAACGCAGGTTGTTAACTTCTCCCTCTTTAAATTTGAGACTCCGTGCGAAAAATGTGAAGGTATGTTAGTGGTTGGTAACTCTTCGGTTCTGGATTTGGGTCAGTTGGTTGATAACCTTTAGGTTCTGGAATACATTGCGGTTTGTCATCAGGTGTTGTGATGACTTCTACGTTGATGGTGTTGCGGCGTTTTATGCACAGAAATACGACGCCAATTATGATGACCATTATTGGAGTGATGAAAGAACTGCCCAATAACCGTTGCCAAGTCCATGTGATACTATTACTTTCCAACTGAATATTCTGCATTTCCTTCCGAAGGTCTTTGTGTAGGATGTGTAGATGTTCAAGGCTTAGGTTTGTCACGTTGTTCACGGCTGCAACATGTATTCCATGTATTGGTAGACTAGTAGGAAAACCAGACAGTTCTGTCATGTTGGCTGAAATCAGTTTTACATTGACGTAAATATTGCATGTGTTATATTCGATTAGCAGAGAGCCAGTGAGATTCCTTCTTTCTACTAGGCAGTTTGTATCCAATGTGAATAGTTTTACCGAATTGATAAGTATGTGGGACTGGTCTAAGTTGAATATCTCTTTTTCTGTTGGATTGGTGATGAAGTCACAGCTAGCATTTCTCTGTTGTAACAGCATCGTTATGCATGTGGTGTCATCTTGCCGTAGTTCTTCTGGTTAATACATATTTTTGTTAAGCGTCGAGACGATGTAGGTTTGGGAAGTGATAGTTAGGAAGTAGGGATGAGGGATATACATTCTTTTACCATTGTTAATTGTCGGATAAATTTGTATCTTGTTGAATACTCTACGCTTAAGTTGCGGGACGCTAATAATAAGTACTAATTCGTCATGACTTACAGCAACTTTTGTGGTGGTATACGATAGACTCTCTATGGCAGTATTCGCGTCAATGGTATTATGCTGTATGTCTGCTATTATTGCGTTTGTTTCATTTTTACTAAGTAATCTTGAGTTCGTAATTCCTAATTTCGCTAGGGTTATGCTATCCATTAGTATGTTCGCCTTTTCAGATAAGAATTTTAAGTTCATTAGAATGTTTATGGAATATAATTCCGTTGAAAAACTATCAAAAATATCTACTGCTGTTTTTACTTTCTGCAAGCTATCCTCCAAGTGCGATGTTCAATCCCTATTGATTACAACTTGGGCGTTATTATTCTGAATTAGTTAATTAATAGTAGAATTGATTAATCTTAAATCGTTTGCGTCTGGACTACCAGCTATAAATTTCCAGGCGGTTCCTACTGTATCCCAGCACTTCTTTCGTCTTGGAATCAAGGATTTTAACATTTCCGTAACGTGTTCAAATTGTGCTGTAATTATAGGAGGGAATTGAGTCTCTTCAACGTTCTTAAAATCCGTAAACAGTGAATTAATTTCGTTTTGCATTTCTGACACTTTAAAATGGTGTACATAATAATTAATAAGTTCCTTTAATTATTCTAGCTGTACCTCTGTCGAACGCTACAATGGGTACGTAGTCCATTTTTGTTAGCTTTACGTGCTGACCGATCGCTATGGGGATCCATCCATCTTTTTATAGATTCTCTTTCCATTTTCTGTAGTAACCGTTATTCTAATAATTTTCTTTATTTTAATTTTTTTTATAGGGATTAACTTGTTTCAATCTACGTTTTGTTTTCATAAATGCCTGCGCTGAATCATAAATTTCTATTACTTTTTTATTTTTATTATAGTGGTTTAAATCAATTCCTTGCTTGTGTTTCAAATTTTCAGCTACTTTTTCAATTATCGATGAACTGTTTCTTGAAGGAGTAATTATTTCCAGAGGGGTAAATTTAGTACAAGAGTGTACTGAATTGTTATATTTGAACAAGGAAAGTTGTATCAAATCTGTAGGAGTCATAAGCGGATTCTCGGTTTTAGAAATTCTATATAATTCCAATAGCGTAGAGTGAAATCTTTCGACTGTGCCATTCATTTCACTTCTAGCAGTGGCAGTTACAAAATGTTTGATATTGAAGGTGTTTAAAAATTATACGACTTCACCGGAATTGAAAGACTTTTCTCCGTCCATCACTATAATTTTTGGGGGCCTGTATTTTAGAGTGAATTCCTTAAGTACAGGAAACACATCTACGGTAGCTCTAGAATTAATTCGTGCTACTTGTTTTCCAGGAAAAGTATATCGATCGAAAAGTATATCGACTAGTTGCCCCGGCGATCTTATGTGTTAAGGGTAAGTTTAGGGACAATGCCACCTGAAACAACGCAAGGAAGTCGACATGGAGACACAGACAAATTAAGGAAGAGACTTTTCTTTACGATAAAAAGAATGTTCGATTAATTGTAAGACAATCAAATTTTGATTGTCGGCCAGGTAGCAGCTCTGCGGAACATGCGGAACATTTCCTGTAATCATTTTAAGACGACGGCATGCTTTGCCAAAGAGAACAAAACATTCAATACATAGTATTACATAGCCTTTAAAATCACACGATTAGGATCATTGGTGGATTACTGATTTGTATAAATTCATCAGTAAATTAATATCACCTATACGAGTCAGTACGTATTATGCGATTGCCGACACACCAGATCGGTGTTATGAAAGTCACGATCTTATGATTTTGATAACGGTTGGCGTTTCGTGCGTTTAATTTTCTCGATAGTAATCATTGTATCTAACCGTCAGATTACGATAGATAGATATGGTATACGATAGACTCTCTATGGCAGTATTCGCGTCAATGTTATTATGCTGTATGTCTGCTATTATTGCGTTTGTTTCATTTTTACTAAGTACTCTTGGGTTCGTAATTCCTAATTTCGCTAGGGTTATGCTATCAATTAGTATGTTCGCCTTTTCAGACAAGAATTTTAAGTTAATTAGAATATTTATGGAATATAATTCCGTTGAAAAACTATCAAAAATATCTACTGCTGTTTTTACCTTCTGCAAGCTATCCTCCAAGTGCGATGTTAAATCCCTATTGATTATAACTTGGGCGTTATTATTCTGAATTAGTTAATTAATAGTAGAATTGATTAATCTTATTTGTATCTTTGCGTTTGTAAAATATTTAATAAATTCCTTTCAGTCATATCATTAGTATGTACTGTTATTATCTTAAAATTCGAAAAGAGGTTCTTAATTTCTACGTTTTGATTACCTTCTTTTATTATGACTTGATGCCGAAAAGCATTTAGAGGTCCTAGAGTAGATGGTATATATATCGAACCACAGTCGGGTGCCGAATGCTGGGTTGCTGTCATAGAGCAGCAAATCCTACTTAAGGCGTCGGCCACGACATTTGCTTTTCCTGACTTGTAGATTGTTTCATAATCGTGCTCTTTGAGATAAGATTTCCATCTCTTTAATTTTGCATTAGTATTTTTCTGTGAAAGTGTAAAAGTAAGTGGCTGATGATCTGTTACTATCTTAAATTTAGTTCCATACAAATAGTTCCTAAGGGTTTTCAATGACCAAATTTTAGCCAACATTTCCTTTTCGAAAGCGGAATATGCTTCTTCGGTTTTTGTTAACGATCGAGAAGCGAAATGTATGGGATTGTCAGTACCAATTTCACCCTATGACAATACTGCTCCTATAGCATAGTTTGAAGCATCGGTTGTTAGCACAAAGGGTTTACTATAATCAGGATAAATTTCAGTTTTTCAAAGCATTCAACTTGTTCGGTCGTCAATGTGATTTTTTTGTTAGACTTAGGATTTTTTTCTCCTCTTAATATACTACTAAGTGGCTTTGCTATTTTTGCAAAGTCTTTCACAAACTTTCTATAATAATTCATTAGACCTAAAAATTATCGTAGCATTTTTATTGTTGTTGGAGCAACAAACTTCTTTATCGCTCCAACTTTCTGGGGGTTGGGTTTAATTCCACTACTCGTTATAATGTGTCCTAGAAATTCAACTTCTTTGTGTAAGAATTCTGACATATCCAGTTGAACCTTTAAATTAGTTGCATTTAGTGCTTTAAGAATCGTGTCCAAATTTCCCAAATGTTCTTCCAAGGATTTTCCAAATACTATCACATCATCCATGTAAATGTAGCACATTTTGCCAATATAATTTCTTAAAACGTCATCAATGGCTCTTTGAAAGATCGCCGGGGCGTTCTTTAATCCAAAAGGCATTCGCGTAAATTCATATTTTCCGTTATTAATAGAAAATGCTGTTTTTTTCTATGTCGGATGGTTTCATCTTGATTTGATGAAAGCCAGAAGCTAAATCAAGAGTAGAGAAATATTGTTGTCCTCTTAATTGTTCCAGAACATACGCTTTCTCACGCATGGGATACCTTTCGCTTATTGTCTTTTAATTTAATTTCATGTAATCTACGACCCTACGGAATTTCTTTTTTCCTGGGATGTCCTGTAACTGGGAATGTCCAGCCGGATCTCTACGGTCTAATTATTCAATCTTCCAAAATCTTTTTTATTTGAATATTCACCTCTTCTGTGCAAGCGGCAGGATAAGGATACACGCGTTGATGTACTGGTATATCATCAGTAGTATTGACGGTACATTCAACATTTGTAGCACATGATAATTTTAAATTAGGTTCGTAAAAGACTGATGAATTATCGAGCAATATTTTCATAATTTTTTGTTTAGTGGAAGAAATCCTATGATCATTCACACGAAAATCAACCATACTATTGTTCTCTTTAAAAGGTATTTTAAATATGGTATAGAAAATCTTTCTCCATCATCTGTAGTTATTTTCATTGCACAATTTTCAAAAGAAATATCAGCCTTTATTTTTTCTAGAACGACTGTGCCAATTATTCCTTCAAAGAAAGGACCAAAATCATGAATTAAAAACTGATAAGCTTCCTCACATTTTGGGGCAAAAATGCAATATCTATTGCATACATAGTGTTAAAACTTCCTCTAACAGATTTTATATTATAGTTTGACACTTAGTATGGTTTAGATAATTTATAACTCGAGGCAAGTTTATTTGAAATAAAACTGATATTCGATCCACTATGAATCAAAAAAGGGTAATCTCCCGTTACGGTGGGCAAATTGATATATGGAAGGAATCGGTTCACCAATTTGCGTTCCATTCTAAAAAAATAAGCTCTGTAGATTGATTGTTTTCCGAAGCTTTATACGACAAATAACCGTGATTGTCTGTTCAGCAATATGTCTCATCAAGCGGTTTTGAATCCTCTACATATTCAAGAGGAGCAGCGGTGCTGAAACTTCTTGAATTTCACCATCAACACCATAAGCTTGTCTATTAATTGAAGACGATGCTCGGGGGCGTTTAGCGTTAAAATGTGGTTTTTTATTTGCTTGAAACGATTGGTCAACTTCCATAGGAACTGGCTTGTTATTTGCATTTTGTTGCATTACATTGTAACCTGGATGATAATGCCTGAACATTTTTTCTTGCGGATTTACACTTCTCATAGAAAAACGATTAAAATTGTGGTTCCAACCCGATGAAGCACAATTCGAATCCAAAACATCAGCTGCTTCGCCTTTAATTTTCCTTCTGATTGTTGCCACGATAATGCGGTATTCAATTGAATCACGAGGAAGACGTTCATAAATTTTGAAAATATTTTCCACTTCTAAAATCCATCTTGAAAGGCTAGATCCGTGTCCATGGAAGTCAGGAAGGTTATTTACAAAATCTGGCACTTTACCTAACTGAATGTATTCATGATGAGTCATGGTGGATGGTACGACTGGTATAGAACTAGACTGTTCCTGCGGATTCATTATTCTATTTTTTGAGTGGATTTCAAAACGTCTAATTTTACGAAAAATGATGGAGAAATCTTGTCACCTTCAAATCAAATTTTAATTAAGAGAAGTTCATTCAATCTAAACTTTTCTCTATTGTACCTAACATTCACTGCTCACTGTTTTCGCACCACGTATTCACAGTTATAAAATTTAAATTATATTATAGTAAATTAAATTGACTCGTAATGACTCACAGTAACAATATGCAGACTTTGAAACAATTGCAGCTCATCGTTGTTCACGTAGCGATGTCCACGAAGCGATGTCCACGTAGTGTCTCGAGTTGGAAGGTTGATGTAACGTTCCGGTATTGGAATGAAAGCTTGCGGAATGCTCCGGATGGTCCTTTTGGATGATTGATCTACTACGGGTCCTCGGCGTCAATCGAGAGAGATGTCACGATGTGCAGGAACTTTCACTCTTCATGTAGCTTGTGCAGGTTTATTTTAATATTACTTCACCTGAACTTTTGTATCACGAATGTATATCGGTTGGTTTTATAGCTAGTTTCACACGACACTTTTAAACTTTGTGTAGAGTTTTTGTACTGCTTCTCACTTATGTTTCGGTCGGTGTAGAAACGAATTAGCTAGTGCCTCTATTCGTCGTTGTACAGTTTTCTTTTCAAAATACTTATCACCTTACTTTAGACGTAGAGGTCCCTATTCGGGCGGGCGCCAGTTAAATCTATAGGGTTCGGACACAGACTTGCTTGTTCGAGACTCGAGACTTGATTGTTCTGCGGTCAAAATCGGAGTGAGTTTATTAAGTTTGATTTACATATAAGTTGGTTATTGGGAATTGGATGGGGAAGGCAAAGGTATTGACGATTCTTGATGACTATTTTGCTGTTTCGGCGATCACTAACTGGGTAACTGGGTCAGACGATCAACACGGTTTGCTGATCGACGCTGTTTGCTGATCGTGTGCATTCGGGCCGGTGGCGGTTGACAACACTAGAAAATGCTGTGTTGACAACGCAGGTTGTTAACTTCTCCCTCTTTAAATTTGAGACTCCGTGCGAAAAACGTGAAGGTATGTTAGTGGTTGGTAACTCTTCGGTTCTGGATTTGGGTCAGTTGGTTGATAACCTTTAGGTTCTGGAATACATTGCGGTTTGTCATCAGATGTTGTGATTACTTCTACGTTGATGGTGTTGCGGCGTTTTATGCACAGAAATACGACGCCAATTATGATGACCATTATTGGAGTGATGAAAGAACTGCCCAATAACCATTGCCAAGTCCATGTGATACTATTACTTTCCAACTGAATATTCTGCATTTCCTTCCGAAGGTCTTTGTGTAGGATGTGTAGATGTTCAAGGCTTAGGTTTGTCACGTTGTTCACGGCTGCAACATGTATTCCATGTATTGGTAGACTAGTAGGAAAACCAGACAGTTCTGTCATGTTGGCTGAAATCAGTTTTCCATTGACGTAAATATTGCATGTGTAATATTCGATTAGCAGAGAGCCAGTGAGATTCCTTCTTTCTACTCCGCAGTTTGTATCCAATGTGAATAGTTTTACCGAATTGATAAGTATGTGGGACTGGTCTAAGTTGTATATCTCTTTTTCTGTTGGATTGGTGATGAAGTCACAGCTAGCATTTCTCTGTTGTAACAGCATCGTTATGCATGTGGTGTCATCTTGCCGTAGTTCTTCTGGTTTATACATATTTTTGTTAAGCGTCGAGACGATGTAGGTTTGGGAAGTGATAGTTAGGAAGTAGGGATGAGGGATATACATTCTTTTACCATTGTTAATTGTCGGATAAATTTGTATCTTGTTGAATACTCTACGCTTAAGTTGCGGGACGCTAATAATAAGTACTAATTCGTCATGACTTACAGCAACTTTTGTGGTGGTATACGATAGACTCTCTATGGCAGTATTCGCGTCAATGGTATTATGCTGTATGTCTGCTATTATTGCGTTTGTTTCATTTTTACTAAGTAATCTTGAGTTCGTAATTCCTAATTTCGCTAGGGTTATGCTATCCATTAGTATGTTCGCCTTTTCAGATAAGAATTTTAAGTTCATTAGAATGTTTATGGAATATAATTCCGTTGAAAAACTATAAAAAATATCTACTGCTGTTTTTACTTTCTGCAAGCTATCCTCCAAGTGCGATGTTCAATCCCTATTGATTACAACTTGGGCGTTATTATTCTGAATTAGTTAATTAATAGTAGAATTGATTAATCTTAAATCGTTTGCGTCTGGACTACCAGCTATAAATTTCCAGGCGGTTCCTACTGTATCCCAGCACTTCTTTCGTCTTGGAATCAAGGATTTTAACATTTCCGTAACGTGTTCAAATTGTGCTGTAATTATAGGCGGGAATTGAGTCTCTTCAACGTTCTTAAAATCCGTAAACAGTGAATTAATTTCGTTTTGCATTTCTGACAATTTAAAATGGTGTACATAATAATTAATAAGTTCCTTTAATTATTCTAGCTGTACCTCTGTCGAACGCTACAATGGGTACGTAGTCCATTTTTGTTAGCTTTACGTGCTGACCGATCGCTATGGGGATCCATCCATCATTTGTAGCACATGATAATTTTAAATTAGGTTCGTAAAAGACTGATGAATTATCGTGCAATATTTTCATAATTTTTTGTTTAGTGGAAGAAATCCAATGATCATTCACACGAAAATCAACCATATTATTGTTCTCTTTAAAAGGTATTTTAAATATGGTATAGAAAATCTTTCTCCATCATCTGTAGTTATTTTCATTGAACAATTTTCAAAAGAAATATCAGCCTTTATTTTTTCTAGAACGCCTGTGCCAATTATTCCTTCAAAGAAAGGACCAAAATCATGAATTAAAAACTGATAAGCTTCCTCACATTCTGGGGCAAAAATGCAATATATATTGCATACATAGTGTTAAAACTTCCTCTAACAGATTTTATATTATAGTTTGACACTTAGTATGGTTTAGATAATTTATAACTCGAGGCAAGTTTATTTGAAATAAAACTGATATTCGATCCACTATGAATCAAAAAAGGGTAATCTCCCGTTACGGTGGGCAAATTGATATATGGAAGGAATCGGTTCACCAATTTGCGTTCCATTCTAAAAAAATAAGCTCTGTAGATTGATTGTTTTCCGAAGCTTTATACGACAAATAATCGTGATTGTCTGTTCGGCAATATGTCTCATCAAGCGGTTTTGAATCCACTACATATTCAAGAGGAGCAGCGGTGCTGAAACTTCTTGAATTTCACCATCAACACCATAAGCTTGTCTATTAATTGAAGACGATGCTCGGGGGCGTTTAGCGTTAAAATGTGGTTTTTTATTTGCTTGAAACAAAGGGTCAACTTCCATAGGAACTGGCCTGTTATTTGCATTTTGTTGCATTACATTGTAACCTGGATGATAATGTCTGAACATTTTTTCTTGTGGATTTACACTTCTCATAGAAAAACGATTAAAATTGTGGTTCCAGCCCGATGAAGCACAATTCGAATCCAAAACATCAGCTGCTTCGAATTTAATTTTCCTTCTGATTGTTGCCACGATAATGCGGTATTCAATTGAATCACGAGGAAGACGTTCATAAATTTTGAAAATATTTTCCACTTCCACATGATGTTCGCCTTTTCAGATAAGAATTTTAAGTTCATTAGAATGTTTATGGAATATAATTCCGTTGAAAAACTATAAAAAATATCTACTGCTGTTTTTACTTTCTGCAAGGCATCCTCCAAGTGCGATGTTCTATCCCTATTGATTACAACTTGGGCGTTATTATTCTGAATTAGTTAATTAATAGTAGAATTGATTAATCTTAAATCGTTTGCGTCTGGACTACCAGCTATAAATTTCCAGGCGGTTCCTACTGTATCCCAGCACTTCTTTCGTCTTGGAATCAAGGATTTTAACATTTCCGTAACGTGTTCAAATTGTGCTGTAATTATAGGAGGGAATTGAGTCTCTTCAACGTTCTTAAAATCCGTAAACAGTGAATTAATTTCGTTTTGCATTTCTGACACTTTAAAATGGTGTACATAATAATTAATAAGTTCCTTTAATTATTCTAGCTGTACCTCTGTCGAACGCTACAATGGGTACGTAGTCCATTTTTGTTAGCTTTACGTGCTGACCGATCGCTATGGGGATCCATCCATCTTTTTATAGATTCTCTTTCCATTTTCTGTAGTAACCGTTATTCTAATAATTTTCTTTATTTTAATTTTTTTTATAGGGATTAACTTGTTTCAATCTACGTTTTGTTTTCATAAATGCCTGCGCTGAATCATAAATTTCTATTACTTTTTTATTTTTATTATAGTGGTTTAAATCAATTCCTTGCTTGTGTTTCAAATTTTCAGCTACTTTTTCAATTATCGATGAACTGTTTCTTGAAGGAGTAATTATTTCCAGAGGGGTAAATTTAGTACAAGAGTGTACTGAATTGTTATATTTGAACAAGGAAAGTTGTATCAAATCTGTAGGAGTCATAAGCGGATTCTCGGTTTTAGAAATTCTATATAATTCCAATAGCGTAGAGTGAAATCTTTCGACTGTGCCATTCATTTCACTTCTAGCAGTGGCAGTTACAAAATGTTTGATATTGAAGGTGTTTAAAAATTATACGACTTCACCGGAATTGAAAGACTTTTCTCCGTCCATCACTATAATTTTTGGGGGCCTGTATTTTAGAGTGAATTCCTTAAGTACAGGAAACACATCTACGGTAGCTCTAGAATTAATTCGTGCTACTTGTTTTCCAGGAAAAGTATATCGATCGAAAAGTATATCGACTAGTTGCCCCGGCGATCTTATGTGTTAAGGGTAAGTTTAGGGACAATGCCACCTGAAACAACGCAAGGAAGTCGACATGGAGACACAGACAAATTAAGGAAGAGACTTTTCTTTACGATAAAAAGAATGTTCGATTAATTGTAAGACAATCAAATTTTGATTGTCGGCCAGGTAGCAGCTCTGCGGAACATGCGGAACATTTCCTGTAATCATTTTAAGACGACGGCATGCTTTGCCAAAGAGAACAAAACATTCAATACATAGTATTACATAGCCTTTAAAATCACACGATTAGGATCATTGGTGGATTACTGATTTGTATAAATTCATCAGTAAATTAATATCACCTATACGAGTCAGTACGTATTATGCGATTGCCGACACACCAGATCGGTGTTATGAAAGTCACGATCTTTTGATTTTGATAACGGTTGGCGTTTCGTGCGTTTAATTTTCTCGATAGTAATCATTGTATCTAACCGTCAGATTACGATAGATAGATATGGTATACGATAGACTCTCTATGGCAGTATTCGCGTCAATGTTATTATGCTGTATGTCTGCTATTATTGCGTTTGTTTCATTTTTACTAAGTACTCTTGGGTTCGTAATTCCTAATTTCGCTAGGGTTATGCTATCAATTAGTATGTTCGCCTTTTCAGACAAGAATTTTAAGTTAATTAGAATATTTATGGAATATAATTCCGTTGAAAAACTATCAAAAATATCTACTGCTGTTTTTACCTTCTGCAAGCTATCCTCCAAGTGCGATGTTAAATCCCTATTGATTATAACTTGGGCGTTATTATTCTGAATTAGTTAATTAATAGTAGAATTGATTAATCTTATTTGTATCTTTGCGTTTGTAAAATATTTAATAAATTCCTTTCATTCATATCATTAGTATGTACTGTTATTATCTTAAAATTCGAAAAGAGGTTCTTAATTTCTACGTTTTGATTACCTTCTTTTATTATGACTTGATGCCAAAAAGCATTTAGAGGTCCTTCAGTAGATGGTATATATATCGAACCACAGTCGGGTGCCGAATGCTGGGTTGCTGTCATAGAGCAGCAAATCCTACTTAAGGCGTCGGCCACGACATTTGCTTTTCCTGACTTGTAGATTGTTTCATAATCGTGCTCTTTGAGATAAGATTTCCATCTCTTTAATTTTGCATTAGTATTTTTCTGTGAAAGTGTAAAAGTAAGTGGCTGATGATCTGTTACTATCTTAAATTTAGTTCCATACAAATAGTTCCTAAGGGTTTTCAATGACCAAATTTTAGCCAACATTTCCTTTTCGAAAGCGGAATATGCTTCTTCGGTTTTTGTTAACGATCGAGAAGCGAAATGTATGGGATTGTCAGTACCAATTTCACGCTATGACAATACTGCTCCTATAGCATAGTTCAAAGCATCGGTTGTTAGCACAAAGGGTTTACTATAATCAGGATAAATTTCAGTTTTTCAAAGCATTCAACTTGTTCGGTCGTCAATGTGATTTTTTTGTTAGACTTAGGATTTTTTTCTCCTCTTAATATACTAGTAAGTGGCTTTGCTATTTTTGCAAAGTCTTTCACAAACTTTCTATAATAATTCATTAGACCTAAAAATTATCGTAGCATTTTTATTGTTGTTGGAGCAACAAACTTCTTTATCGCTCCAACTTTCTGGTGGTTGGGTTTAATTCCACTACTCGTTATAATGTGTCCTAGAAATTCAACTTCTTTGTGTAAGAATTCTGACATATCCAGTTGAACCTTTAAATTAGCTGCATTTAGTGCTTTAAGAATCGTGTCCAAATTTCCCAAATGTTCTTCCAAGGATTTTCCAAATACTATCACATCATCCATGTAAATGTAGCAGATTTTGCCAATATAATTTCTTAAAACGTCATCAATGGCTCTTTGAAAGATCGCCGGGGCGTTCTTTAATCCAAAAGGCATTCGCGTAAATTCATATTTTTTCTGTTATTAATAGAAAATGCTGTTTTTTTCTATGTCGGATGGTTTCATCTTGATTTGATGAAAGCCAGAAGCTAAATCAAGAGTAGAGAAATATTGTTGTCCTCTTAATTGTTCCAGAACATACGCTATCTCACGCATGGGATACCTTTCGCTTATTGTCTTTTCATTTAATTTCATGTAATCTACGACCCTACGGAATTTCTTTTTTCCTGGGATGTCCTGTAACTGGGGATGTCCAGCCGGATCTCTACGGTCTAATTATTCCATCTTCTAAAAGCTTTTTTATTTGTATATTCACCTCTTCTGTGCAAGCGGCAGGATAAGGATACACGCGTTGATGTACTGGTATATCATCAGTAGTATTGACGGTACATTCAACATTTGTAGCACATGATAATTTTAAATTAGGTTCGTAAAAGACTGATGAATTATCGAGCAATATTTTCATAATTTTTTGTTTAGTGGAAGAAATCCTATGATCATTCACACGAAAATCAACCATACTATTGTTCTCTTTAAAAGGTATTTTAAATATGGTATAGAAAATCTTTCTCCATCATCTGTAGTTATTTTCATTGCACAATTTTCAAAAGAAATATCAGCCTTTATTTTTTCTAGAACGTCTGTGCCAATTATTCCTTCAAAGAAAGGACCAAAATCATGAATTAAAAACTGATAAGCTTCCTCACATTCTGGGGCAAAAAATGCCCATATCTATTGCATACTTAGTGTTAAAACTTCCTCTAACAGATTTTATATTATAGTTTGACACTTCGTATGGTTTAGATAATTTATAACTCGAGGCAAGTTTATTTGAAATAAAACTGATATTCGATCCACTATGAATCAAAAAAGGGTAATCTCCCGTTCGGGTTCCAACCCGATGAAGCACAATTCGAATCCAAAACATCAGCTGCTTCGCCTTTAATTTTCCTTCTGATTGTTGCCACGATAATGCGGTATTCAATTGAATCACGAGGAAGACGTTCATAAATTTTGAAAATATTTTCCACTTCTAAAATCCATCTTGAAAGGCTAGATCCGTGTCCATGGAATTCAGGAAGGTTATTTACAAAATCTGGCACTTTACCTAACTGAATGTATTCATGATGAGTCATGGTGGATGGTACGACTGGTATAGAACTAGACTGTTCCTGCGGATTCATTATTCTATTTTTTGAGTGGATTTCAAAACGTCTAATTTTACGAAAAATGATGGAGAAATCTTGTCACCTTCAAATCAAATTTTAATTAAGAGAAGTTCATTCAATCTAAGCTTTTCTCTATTGTACCTAACATTCACTGCTCACTGTTTTCGCACCACGTATTCACAGTTATAAAATTTAAATTATATTATAGTAAATTAAATTGACTCGTAATGACTCACAGTAACAATATGCAGACTTTGAAACAATTGCAGCTCATCGTTGTTCACGTAGCGATGTCCACGAAGCGATGTCCACGTAGTGTCTCGAGTTGGAAGGTTGATGTAACGTTCCGGTATTGGAATGAAATCTTGCGGGATGCTCCGGATGGTCCTTTTGGATGATTGATCTACTACGGGTCCCCGGCGTCAATCGAGAGAGATGTCACGATGTGCAGGAACTTTCACTCTTCATGTAGCTTGTGCAGGTTTATTTTAATATTACTTCACCTAAACTTTTGTATCACGAATGTATATCGGTTGGTTTTATAGCTAGTTTCACACGACACTTTTAAACTTTGTGTAGAGTTTTTGTACTGCTTCTCACTTATGTTTCGGTCGGTGTAGAAACGAATTAGCTAGTGCCTCTATTCGTCGTTGTACAGTTTTCTTTTCAAAATACTTATCACCTTACTTTAGACGTAGAGGTCCCTATTCGGGCGGGCGCCAGTTAAATCTATAGGGTTCGGACACAGACTTGCTTGTTCGAGACTCGAGACTTGATTGTTCTGCGGTCAAAATCGGAGTGAGTTTATTAAGTTTGATTTACATATAAGTTGGTTATTGGGAATTGGATGGGGAAGGGAAAGGTATTGACGATTCTTGATGACTATTTTGCTGTTTCGGCGATCACTAACTGGGTAACTGGGTCAGACGATCAACACGGTTTGCTGACCGACGCTGTTTGCTGATCGTGTGCATTCGGGCCGGTGGCGGTTGTCAACACTAGAAAATGCTGTGTTGACAACGCAGGTTGTTAACTTCTCCCTCTTTAAATTTGAGACTCCGTACGAAAAACGTGAAGGTATGTTAGTGGTTGGTAACTCTTCGGTTCTGGATTTGGGTCAGTTGGTTGATAACCTTTAGGTTCTGGAATACATTGCGGTTTGTCATCAGGTGTTGTGATGACTTCTACGTTGATGGTGTTGCGGCGTTTTATGCACAGAAATACGACGCCAATTATGATGACCATTATTGGAGTGATGAATGAACTGCCCAATAACCATTGCCAAGTCCATGTGATACTATTACTTTCCAACTGAATATTCTGCATTTCCTTCCGAAGGTCTTTGTGTAGGATGTGTAGATGTTCAAGGCTTAGGTTTGTCACGTTGTTCAC
Source organism: Anopheles stephensi (assembly GCF_013141755.1). Classification (NCBI taxonomy): domain Eukaryota; kingdom Metazoa; phylum Arthropoda; class Insecta; order Diptera; family Culicidae; genus Anopheles; species Anopheles stephensi. The sequence goes on along the minus strand of NW_023404994.1, from coordinate 186,256 downwards.
GGCTCATGTATTGAATACATGTACATGTATTCCATGTATTGGTAGACTAGTAGGAAAACCAGACAGTTCTGTCATGTTGGCTGAAATCAGTTTTCCATTGACGTAAATATTGCATGTGTTATCGATTAGCAGAGAGCCAGTGAGATTCCTTCTTTCTACTAGGCAGTTTGTATCCAATGTGAATAGTTTTACCGAATTGATAAGTATGTGGGACTGGTCTAAGTTGTATATCTCTTTTTCTGTTGGATTGGTGATGAAGTCACAGCTAGCATTTCTCTGTTGTATCAGCATCGTTATGCATGTGGTGTCATCTTGCCGTAGTTCTTCTGGTTTATACATCTTTTTGTTAAGCGTCGAGACGATGTAGGTTTGGTAAGTGAAAGTAAGGAAGTAGGGATGAGGGATATACATTCTTTTACCATTGTTAATTGTCGGATAAATTTGTATCTTGTTGAATACTCTACGCTTAAGTTGCGGGACGCTAATAATAAGTACTAATTCGTCATGACTTACAGCAACTTTTGTGGTGGTATACGATAGACTCTCTATGGCAGTATTCGCGTCAATGGTATTATGCTGTATGTCTGCTATTATTGAAATTGTTTCATTTTTACTGAGTACTCTTGAGTTCGTAATTCCTAATTTCGCTAGGGTTATGCTATCAATTAGTATGTTCGCCTTTTCAGATAAGAATTTTAAGTTAATTAGAATATTTATGGAATATAATTCCGTTGAAAAACTATCAAAAATATCTACTGCTGTTTTTACTTTCTGCAAGCTATCCTCCAAGTGCGATGTTAAACCCCTATTGATTACAACTTGGGCGTTATTATTCTGAATTAGTTAATTAATAGTAGAATTGATTAATCTTATTTGTATCTTTGCGTTTGTAAAATATTTAATAAATTCCTTTCAGTCATATCATTTGTATGTACTGTTATTATCTTAAAATTCGAAAAGAGGTTCTTAATTTCTACGTTTTGATTACCTTCTTTTATTATGACTTGATGCCGAAAAGCATTCAGAGGTCCTTCAGTAGATGGGATATATATCGAACCACAGTCGGGTGCCGAATGCTGGGTTGCTGTCATAGAGCAGCAAATCCTACTTAAGGCGTCGACCACGACATTTGCTTTTCCTGACTTGTAGATTGTTTCATAATCGTGCTCTTTGAGATAAGATTTCCATCTCTTTAATTTTGCATTAGTATTTTTCTGTGAAAGTGTAAAAGTAAGTGGCTGATGATCCGTTACTATCTTAAATTTAGTTCCATACAAATAGTTCCTAAGGGTTTTCAATGACCAAATTAAAGCCAACATTTCCTTTTCGAAAGCGGAATATGCTTCTTCGATTTTTGTTAACGATCGAGAAGCGAAATGTATGGGATTGTCAGTACCAATTTCATCCTATGACAATACTGCTCCTATAGCATAGTTTGAAGCATCGGTTGTTAGCACAAAGGGTTTACTTTAATCAGGATAAATCAAAATATCCGAAGAAGATAAAACCAATTTCAGTTTTTCAAAGCATTCAACTTGTTCGGTCGTCAATGTGATTTTTTTGTTAGACTTAGGATTTTTTTCTTCTCTTAATATACTAGTAAGTGGCTTTGCTATTTTTGCAAAGTCTTTCACAAACTTTCTATAATAATTCATTAGACCTAAAAATTATCGTAGCATTTTTATTGTTGTTGGAGCAACAAACTTTTTTATCGCTCCAACTTTCTGGGGGTTGGATTTAATTCCACTACTCGTTATAATGTGTCCTAGAAATTCAACTTCTTTGTGTAAGAATTCTGACTCATCCAGTTAAACCTTTAAATTAGCTGCATTTAGTGCTTTAAGAATCGTGTCCAAATTTCCCAAATGTTCTTCCAAGGATTTTCCAAATACTATCACATCATCCATGTAAATGTAGCACATTTTGCCAATATAATTTCTTATAACGTCATCAATGGCTCTTTGAAAGATCGCCGGGGCGTTCTTTAATTCAAAAGGCATTCGCGTAAATTCATATTTTCCGTTATTAATAGAAAATGCTGTTTTTTCTATGTCGGACGGTTTCATCTTGTTTTGATGAAAGCCAGAAGCTAAATCAAGAGTAGAGAAATATTGTTGTCCTCTTAATTGTTCCAGAACATACGCTATCTCACGCATGGGATACCTTTCGCTTATTGTCTTTTCATTTAATTTCATGTAATCTACGACCATACGAATTTCTTTTTTCCTAAAGCGTCGTTCTTTTTTGGTACAATCCAAACTGGGGATGAGGAGGATCTTGACGGTCTAATTATTCAATCTTCCAAAATCTTTTTTATTTGAATATTCACCTCTTCTGTGCAAGCGGCAGGATAAGGATACACGCGTTGATGTACTGGTATATCATCAGTAGTATTGACGGTACATTCAACATTTGTAGCACATGATAATTTTAAATTAGGTTCGTAAAAGACTGATGAATTATCGAGCAATATTTTCATAATTTTTTGTTTAGTGGAAGAAATCCTATGATCATTCACACGAAAATCAACCATACTATTGTTCTCTTTAAAAGGTATTTTAAATATGGTATAGAAAATCTTTCTCCATCATCTGTAGTTATTTTCATTGCACAATTTTCAAAAGAAATATCAGCCTTTATTTTTTCTAGAACGTCTGTGCCAATTATTCCTTCAAAGAAAGGACCAAAATCATGAATTAAAAACTGATAAGCTTCCTCACATTCTGGGGCAAAAAATGCAATATCTATTGCATACATAGTGTTAAAACTTCCACTAACAGATTTTATATTATAGTTTGACACTTCGTATGGTTTAGATAATTTATAACTCGAGGCAAGTTTATTTGAAATAAAACTGATATTCGATCCACTATGAATCAAAAAAGGGTAATCTCCCGTTACGGTGGGCAAATTGATATATGGAAGGAATCGGTTCACCAATTTGCGTTCCATTCTAAAAAAATAAGCTCTGTAGATTGATTGTTTTCCGAAGCTTTATACGACAAATAATCGTGATTGTCTGTTCGGCAATATGTCTCATCAAGCGGTTTTGAATCCACTACATATTCAAGAGGAGCAGCGGTGCTGAAACTTCTTGAATTTCACCATCAACACCATAAGCATGTCTATTAATTGAAGACGATGCTCGGGGGCGTTTAGCGTTAAAATGTGGTTTTTTATTTGCTTGAAACGATTGGTCAACTTCCATAGGAACTGGCTTGTTATTTGCATTTTGTTGCATTACATTGTAACCTGGATGATAATGCCTGAACATTTTTTCTTGCGGATTTACACTTCTCATAGAAAAACGATTAAAATTGTGGTTCCAACCCGATGAAGCACAATTCGAATTCAAAACATCAGCTGCTTCGCCTTTAATTTTCCTTCTGATTGTTGCCACGATAATGCGGTATTCAATTGAATCACGAGGAAGACGTTCATAAATTTTGAAAATATTTTCCACTTCTAAAATCCATCTTGAAAGGCTAGATCCGTGTCCATGGAAGTCAGGAAGGTTATTTACAAAATCTGGCACTTTACCTAACTGAATGTATTCATGATGAGTCATGGTGGATGGTACGACTGGTATAGAACTAGACTGTTCCTGCGGATTCATTATTCTATTTTTTGAGTGGATTTCAAAACGTCTAATTTTACGAAAAATGATGGAGAAATCTTGTCACCTTCAAATCAAATTTTAATTAAGAGAAGTTCATTCAATCTAAACTTTTCTCTATTGTACCTAACATTCACTGCTCACTGTTTTCGCACCACGTATTCACAGTTATAAAATTTAAATTATATTATAGTAAATTAAATTGACTCGTAATGACTCACAGTAACAATATGCAGACTTTGAAACAATTGCAGCTCATCGTTGTTCACGTAGCGATGTCCACGAAGCGATGTCCACGTAGTGTCTCGAGTTGGAAGGTTGATGTAACGTTCCGGTATTGGAATGAAAGCTTGCGGGATGCTCCGGATGGTCCTTTTGGATGATTGATCTACTACGGGTCCTCGGCGTCAATCGAGAGAGATGTCACGATGTGCAGGAACTTTCACTCTTCATGTAGCTTGTGCAGGTTTATTTTAATATTACTTCACCTGAACTTTTGTATCACGAATGTATATCGGTTGGGTTTATAGCTAGTTTCACACGACACTTTTAAACTTTGTGTAGAGTTTTTGTACTGCTTCTCACTTATGTTTCGGTCGGTGTAGAAACGAATTAGCTAGTGCCTCTATTCGTCGTTGTACAGTTTTCTTTTCAAAATACTTATCACCTTACTTTAGACGTAGAGGTCCCTATTCGGGCGGGCTCCAGTTAAATCTATAGGGTTCGGACACAGACTTGCTTGTTCGAGACTCGAGACTTGATTGTTCTGCGGTCAAAATCGGAGTGAGTTTATTAAGTTTGATTTACATATAAGTTGGTTATTGGGAATTGGATGGGGAAGGGAAAGGTATTGACGATTCTTGATGACTATTTTGCTGTTTCGGCGATCACTAACTGGGTAACTGGGTCAGACGATCAACACGGTTTGCTGATCGACGCTGTTTGCTGATCGTGTGCATTCGGGCCGGTGGCGGTTGACAACACTAGAAAATGCTGTGTTGACAACGCAGGTTGTTAACTTCTCCCTCTTTAAATTTGAGACTCCGTGCGAAAAACGTGAAGGTATGTTAGTGGTTGGTAACTCTTCGGTTCTGGATTTGGGTCAGTTGGTTGATAACCTTTAGGTTCTGGAATACATTGCGGTTTGTCATCAGATGTTGTGATTACTTCTACGTTGATGGTGTTGCGGCGTTTTATGACCATTATTGGAGTGATGAAAGAACTGCCCAATAACCATTGCCAAGTCCATGTGATACTATTACTTTCCAACTGAATATTCTGCATTTCCTTCCGAAGGTCTTTGTGTAGGATGTGTAGATGTTCAAGGCTTAGGTTTGTCACGTTGTTCACGGCTGCAACATGTATTCCATGTATTGGTAGACTAGTAGGAAAACCAGACAGTTCTGTCATGTTGGCTGAAATCAGTTTTCCATTGACGTAAATATTGCATGTGTAATATTCGATTAGCAGAGAGCCAGTGAGATTCCTTCTTTCTACTCCGCAGTTTGTATCCAATGTGAATAGTTTTACCGAATTGATAAGTATGTGGGACTGGTCTAAGTTGTATATCTCTTTTTCTGTTGGATTGGTGATGTAGTCACAGCTAGCATTTCTCTGTTGTAACAGCATCGTTATGCATGTGGTGTCATCTTGCCGTAGTTCTTCTGGTTTATACATATTTTTGTTAAGCGTCGAGACGATGTAGGTTTGGGAAGTGATAGTTAGGAAGTAGGGATGAGGGATATACATTCTTTTACCATTGTTAATTGTCGGATAAATTTGTATCTTGTTGAATACTCTACGCTTAAGTTGCGGGACGCTAATAATAAGTACTAATTCGTCATGACTTACAGCAACTTTTGTGGTGGTATACGATAGACTCTCTATGGCAGTATTCGCGTCAATGGTATTATGCTGTATGTCTGCTATTATTGCGTTTGTTTCATTTTTACTAAGTAATCTTGAGTTCGTAATTCCTAATTTCGCTAGGGTTATGCTATCCATTAGTATGTTCGCCTTTTCAGATAAGAATTTTAAGTTCATTAGAATGTTTATGGAATATAATTCCGTTGAAAAACTATAAAAAATATCTACTGCTGTTTTTACTTTCTGCAAGCTATCCTCCAAGTGCGATGTTCAATCCCTATTGATTACAACTTGGGCGTTATTATTCTGAATTAGTTAATTAATAGTAGAATTGATTAATCTTAAATCGTTTGCGTCTGGACTACCAGCTATAAATTTCCAGGCGGTTCCTACTGTATCCCAGCACTTCTTTCGTCTTGGAATCAAGGATTTTAACACTTTCGTAACGTGTTCAAATTGTGCTGTAATTATAGGCGGGAATTGAGTCTCTTCAACGTTCTTAAAATCCGTAAACAGTGAATTAATTTCGTTTTGCATTTCTGACAATTTAAAATGGTGTACATAATAATTAATAAGTTCCTTTAATTATTCTAGCTGTACCTCTGTCGAACGCTACAATGGGTACGTAGTCCATTTTTGTTAGCTTTACGTGCTGACCGATCGCTATGGGGATCCATCCATCTTTTTATAGATTCTTTTTCCATTTTCTGTAGTAACCGTTATTCTAATAATTTTCTTTATTTTAATTTTTTTTTATAGGGATTAACTTGTTTCAATCTACGTTTTGTTTTCATAAATGCCTGCGCTGAATCTTGAATTTCTATTTTTTTATTTTTATTATAGTGGTTTCAATCAATTCCTTGCTTGTGTTTCAAATTTTCAGCTACTTTTTCAGTTATCGATGAACTGTTTCTTGAAGGAGTAATTATTTCCAGAGGGGTAAATTTAGTACAAGAGTGTACTGAATTGTTATATTTGAACAAGGAAAGTTGTATCAAATCTATAGAAGTCATAAGCGGATTCTCGGTTTTTGAAATTCTATACAATTCCAATGGCGTATAGTGAAATCTTTCGACTGTGCCATTCATTTCACTTCTAGCAGTGGCAGTTACATAATGTTTGATATTGAAAGTGTTCAAAAATTATACGACTTCACCGGAATTGAAAGACTTTTCTCCGTCCATCACTATAACTTCTGGGGGCCTGTATTTTAGAGTGAATTCCTTAAGTACAGGAAACACATCTACGGTAGCTCTAGAATTAATTCGTGCTCCTTGTGCAAATTTTGAAAAATTATCGACTCACGTAAGAAAAAAATGCTTTTCCAGGAAAAGTATATCGATCGAAAAGTATATCGACTAGTTGCCCCGGCGATCTTATGTGTTAAGGGTAAGTTTAGGGACAATGCCACCTGAAACAACGCAAGGAAGTCGACATGGAGACACAGACAAATTAAGGAAGAGACTTTTCTTTACGATAAAAAGAATGTTCGATTAATTGTAAGACAATCAAATTTTGATTGTCGGCCAGGTAGCAGCTCTGCGGAACATGCGGAACATTTCCTGTAATCATTTTAAGACGACGGCATGCTTTGCCAAAGAGAACAAAACATTCAATACATAGTATTACATAGCCTTTAAAATCACACGATTAGGATCATTGGTGGATTACTGATTTGTATAAATTCATCAGTAAATTAATATCACCTATACGAGTCAGTACGTATTATGCGATTGCCGACACACCAGATCGGTGTTATGAAAGTCACGATCTTATGATTTTGATAACGGTTAGCGTTTCGTGCGTTTAATTTTCTCGATAGTAATCATTGTATCTAACCGTCAGATTACGATAGATAGATATGGTATACGATAGACTCTCTATGGCAGTATTCGCGTCAATGTTATTATGCTGTATGTCTGCTATCATTGCGTTTGTTTCATTTTTACTAAGTAATCTTGAGTTCGTAATTCCTAATTTCGCTAGGGTTATGCTATCCATTAGTATGTTCGCCTTTTCAGATAAGAATTTTAAGTTCATTAGAATATTTATGGAATATAATTCCGTTGAAAAACTATCAAAAATATCTACTGCTGTTTTTACTTTCTGCAAGCTATCCTCCAAGTGCGATGTTCAATCCCTATTGATTACAACTTGGGCGTTATTATTCTGAATTAGTTAATTAATAGTAGAATTGATTAATCTTAAATCGTTTGCGTCTGGACTACCAGCTATAAATTTCCAGGCGGTTCCTACTGTATCCCAGCACTTCTTTCGTCTTGGAATCAAGGATTTTAACATTTCCGTAACGTGTTCAAATTGTGCTGTAATTATAGGCGGGAATTGAGTCTCTTCAACGTTCTTAAAATCCGTAAACAGTGAATTAATTTCGTTTTGCATTTCTGACAATTTAAAATGGTGTACATAATAATTAATAAGTTCCTTTAATTATTCTAGCTGTACCTCTGTCGAACGCTACAATGGGTACGTAGTCCATTTTTGTTAGCTTTACGTGCTGACCGATCGCTATGGGGATCCATCCATCATTTGTAGCACATGATAATTTTAAATTAGGTTCGTAAAAGACTGATGAATTATCGTGCAATATTTTCATAATTTTTTGTTTAGTGGAAGAAATCCAATGATCATTCACACGAAAATCAACCATATTATTGTTCTCTTTAAAAGGTATTTTAAATATGGTATAGAAAATCTTTCTTCATCATCTGTAGTTATTTTCATTTAACAATTTTCAAAAGACATATCAGCCTTTATTTTTTCTAGAACGCCTGTGCCAATTATTCCTTCAAAGAAAGGACCAAAATCATGAATTTAAAACTGATAAGCTTCCTCACATTTTGGGGCAAAAATGCAATATCTATTGCATACATAGTGTTAAAACTTCCACTAACAGATTTTATATTATAGTTTGACACTTAGTATGGTTTAGATAATTTATAACTCGAGGCAAGTTTATTTGCAATAAAACTGATATTCGATCCACTATGAATCAAAAAAGGGTAATCTCCCGTTACGGTGGGCAAATTGATATATGGAAGGAATCGGTTCACCAATTTGCGTTCCATTCTAAAAAAATGAGCTCTGTAGATTGATTGTTTTCCGAAGCTTTATACGACAAATAATCGTGATTGTCTGTTCGGCAATATGTCTCATCAAGCGGTTTTGAATCCACTACATATTCAAGAGGAGCAGCGGTGCTGAAACTTCTTGAATCTCCATCAACACCATAAGCTTGTCTATTAATTGAAAACGATGCTCGGGGGCGTTTAGCGTTAAAATGTGGTTTGTTATTTGCTTGAAACAAAGGGTCAACTTCCATAGGAACTGGCCTGTTATTTGCATTTTGTTGCATTACATTGTAACCTGGATGATAATGCCTGAACATTTTTTATTGTGGATTTACACTTCTCATAGAAAAACGATTAAAATTGTGGTTCCAACCCGATGAAGCACAATTCGAATCCAAAACATCAGCTGCTTCGCCTTTAATTTTCCTTCTGATTGTTGCCACGATAATGCGGTATTCAATTGAATCACGAGGAAGACGTTCATAAATTTTGAAAATATTTTCCACTTCTAAAATCCATCTTGAAAGGCTAGATCCGTGTCCATGGAATTCAGGAAGGTTATTTACAAAATCTGGCACTTTACCTAACTGAATGTATTCATGATGAGTCATGGTGGATGGTACGACTGGTATAGAACTAGACTGTTCCTGCGGATTCATTATTCTAATTTTTGAGTGGATTTCAAAACGTCTAATTTTACGAAAAATGATGGAGAAATCTTGTCAGAGAAGTTCATTCAATCTAAAATTTTCTCTATTGTACCTAACATTCACTGCTCACTGTTTTCGCACCACGTATTCACAGTTATAAAATTTAAATTATATTATAGTAAATAAAATTGACTCGTAATGACTCACAGTAACAATATGCAAACTTTGAAACAATTGCAGCTCATCGTTGTTCACGTAGCGATGTCCACGAAGCGATGTCCACGTAGTGTCTCGAGTTGGAAGGTTGATGTAACGTTCCGGTATTGGAATGAAAGCTTGCGGGATGCTCCGGATGGTCCTTTTGGATGATTGATCTACTACGGGTCCTCGGCGTCAATCGAGAGAGATGTCACGATGTGCAGGAACTTTCACTCTTCATGTAGCTTGTGCAGGTTTATTTTAATATTACTTCACCTAAACTTTTGTATCACGAATGTATATCGGTTGGTTTTATAGCTAGTTTCACACGACACTTTTAAACTTTGTGTAGAGTTTTTGTACTGCTTCTCACCTATGTTTCGGTCGGTGTAGAAACGAATTAGCTAGTGCCTCTATTCGTCGTTGTACAGTTTTCTTTTCAAAATACTTATCACCTTACTTTAGACGTAGAGGTCCCTATTCGGGCGGGCGCCAGTTAAATCTATAGGGTTCGGACACAGACTTGCTTGTTCGAGACTCGAGACTTGATTGTTCTGCGGTCAAAATCGGAGTGAGTTTATTAAGTTTGATTTACATATAAGTTGGTTATTGGGAATTGGATGGGGAAGGGAAAGGTATTGACGATTCTTGATGACTATTTTGCTGTTTCGGCGATCACTAACTGGGTAACTGGGTCAGACGATCAACACGGTTTGCTGACCGACGCTGTTTGCTGATCGTGTGCATTCGGGCCGGTGGCGGTTGTCAACACTAGAAAATGCTGTGTTGACAACGCAGGTTGTTAACTTCTCCCTCTTTAAATTTGAGACTCCGTACGAAAAACGTGAAGGTATGTTGGTGGTTGGTAACTCTTCGGTTCTAGATTTGGGTCAGTTGGTTGATAACCTTTAGGTTCTGGAATACATTGCGGTTTGTCATCAGGTGTTGTGATTACTTCTACGTTGATGGTGTTGCGGCGTTTTATGCACAGAAATACGACGCCAATTATGATGACCATTATTGGAGTGATGAAAGAACTGCCCAATAACCATTGCCAAGTCCATGTGATACTATTACTTTCCAACTGAATATTCTGCATTTCCTTCCGAAGGTCTTTGTGTAGGATGTGTAGATGTTCAAGGCTTAGGTTTGTCACGTTGTTCACGGCTGCAACATGTATTCCATGTATTGGTAGACTAGTAGGAAAACCAGACAGTTCTGTCATGTTGGCTGAAATCAGTTTTACATTGACGTAAATATTGCAAATGTTATATTCGATTAGCAGAGAGCCAGTGAGATTCCTTCTTTCTACTAGGCAGTTTGTATCCAATGTGAATAGTTTTACCGAATTGATAAGTATGTGGGACTGGTCTAAGTTGAATATCTCTTTTTCTGTTGGATTGGTGATGAAGTCACAGCTAGCATTTCTCTGTTGTAACAGCATCGTTATGCATGTGGTGTCATCTTGCCGTAGTTCTTCTGGTTAATACATATTTTTGTTAAGCGTCGAGACGATGTAGGTTTGGGAAGTGATAGTTAGGAAGTAGGGATGAGGGATATACATTCTTTTACCATTGTTAATTGTCGGATAAATTTGTATCTTGTTGAATACTCTACGCTTAAGTTGCGGGACGCTAATAACAAGTACTAATTCGTCATGACTTACAGCAACTTTTGTGGTGGTATACGATAGACTCTCTATGGCAGTATTCGCGTCAATGTTATTATGCTGTATGTCTGCTATTATTGCGTTTGTTTCATTTTTACTAAGTACTCTTGAGTTCGTAATTCCTAATTTCGCTAGGGTTATGCTATCAATTAGTATGTTCGCCTTTTCAGATAAGAATTTTAAGTTCATTAGAATGATAATGGAATATAATTCCGTTGAAAAACTATAAAAAATATCTACTGCTGTTTTTACTTTCTGCAAGCTATCCTCCAAGTGCGATGTTCAATCCCTATTGATTACAACTTGGGCGTTATTATTCTGAATTAGTTAATTAATAGTAGAATTGATTAATCTTAAATCGTTTGCGTCTGGACTACCAGCTATAAATTTCCAGACGGTTCCTACTGTATCCCAGCACTTCTTTCGTCTTGGAATCAAGGATTTTAACATTTCCGTAACGTGTTCAAATTGTGCTGTAATTATTGGCGGGAATTGAGTCTCTTCAACGTTCTTAAAATACGTAAACAGTGAATTAATTTCGTTTTGCATTTCTGACACTTAAAAATGGTGTATATAATAATTAATAAGTTCCTTTAATTATTCTAGCTGTACCTCTGTCGAACGCTATAATGGGCACGTAGTCCATTTTTGTCAGCTTTACGTGCTGACAGATCGCTATGTGGATCCATCCATCTTTTTATGGATTCTCTGTCCATTTTCTGTAGTAACCGTACTTCTATTAATTTTCTTTATTTTAAATTTTTTATAGGGATTAACTTGTTTCAATCTACGTTTTGTTTTCATAAATGCTTGTGCTGAATCATAAATTTCTATTACTTTTTTATTTCTATTATAGTGGTTTAAATCAATTCCTTGCTTTTGTTTCAAATTTTCAGCTCCTTTTTCAATTATCGATGAATTGTTTCTTGAAGGAGTAATTATTTCCAGAGGGGTAAATTTAGTACAAGAGTGTACTGAATTGTTATACTTGAACAAGGAAAGTTGTATCAAATCTATAGGAGTCATAAGCGGATTCTCGGTTTAAGAAATAATATAATAATTCCAATAGCGTAGAGTGAAATCTTTCGACTGTGCCATTCATTTCACTTCTGCCAGTGGCAGTTACAAAATGTTTGATATTGAAGGTGTTTAAAAATTGTACACAGACTTTTCTCCGTCCATCACTATAATTTCTGGGGGCCTGTATTTTAGAGTGAATTCCTTAAGTACAGGAAACACATCTACGGTAGCTCTAGAATTAATTCGTGCTACTTGTACAAATTTTGAAAACTTATCGACACACGTAAGAAAGTAATGCTTTTCCAGGAAAAGTATATCGATGTGTAAAATTTCAAAAGGTCTTTCTGGTAAAGGTGTGATTTGCAACGGTTGGATGTTCGGTTTCCTGTCAAATTTTCATTCGTTACAGATACAGAATTTTTTTATGAATCCTTTTATCAAACCAGTCATTTTGGGGAAATAATACCTCCGCCAAATCTGTTGTTTATTTTCCTCTAATCCTCTGTGGGCTCTATTATGTTCTTTACTAACTATATCCAATTGATGTGAAGGTGATTCAATTTCCTCTAACATTTTTTGAGTGAATTGAATTTTTAACATATTTCGTCCATAATATTTTTTGTGCGTTTCTTGAACTTTTCCCATTATATTTTCTGATGTGTATAATCCGTTCAGTTTTGAGGCATCGAAATGCTTATGTAAAATATTTAATAAATTCCTTTCAGACATATCATTTGTATGTTTTGTTATTCTGTTAAAATTCGAAAAGAGGTTCTTAATTTCTACGTTTTGATTACCTTCTTTTATTATGACTTGATGCCGAAAAGCATTCAGAGGTCCTTCAGTAGATGGGATATATATCGAACCACAGTCGGGTGCCGAATGCTGGGTTGCTGTCATAGAGCAGCAAATCCTACTTAAGGCGTCGGCCACGACATTTGCTTTTCCTGGCTTGTAGATTGTTTCATAATCGTGCTCTTCGAGATAAGATTTCCATCTTTTTAATTTTGCATTAGTATTTTTCTGTGAAAGTGTAAAAGTAAGTGGCTGATGATCCGTTACTATCTTAAATTTAGTTCCATACAAATAGTTCCTAAGGGTTTTCAATGACCAAATTTTAGCCAACGTTTCCTTTTCGAAAGCGGAATATGCTTCTTCGGTTTTTGTTAACGATCGAGAAGCGAAATGTATGGGATTGTCAGTACCAATTTCACCCTATGCCAATACTGCTCCTATAGCATAGTTCAAAGCATCGGTTGTTAGCACAAAGGGTTTACTATAATCAGGATAAATCAAAATATCCGAAAAAGATAAAACTATTTTCAGGTTTTCAAAGCATTCAACTTGTTCGGTCGTCAATGTGATTTTTTGTTAGACTTAGGATTTTTTTCTCCTCTTAATATACTAGTAAGTGGCTTTGCTATTTTTGCAAAGTCTTTCACAAACTTTCTATAATAATTCATTAGACCTAAAAATTATCGTAGCATTTTTATTGTTGTTGGAGCAACAAACTTTTTTATCGCTCCAACTTTCTGGGGGTTGGATTTAATTCCACTACTCGTTATAATGTGTCCTAGAAATTCAACTTCTTTGTGTAAGAATTCTGACACATCCAGTTAAACCTTTAAATTAGCTGCATTTAGTGCTTTAAGAATCGTGTCCAAATTTCCCAAATGTTCTTCCAAGGATTTTCCAAATACTATCACATCATCCATGTAAATGTAGCACATTTTGCCAATATAATTTCTTAAAACGTCATCAATGGCTCTTTGAAAGATCGCCGGGGCGTTCTTTAATTCAAAAGGCATTCGCGTAAATTCATATTTTCCGTTATTAATAGAAAATGCTGTTTTTTCTATGTCGGACGGTTTCATCTTGTTTTGATGAAAGCCAGAAGCTAAATCAAGAGTAGAGAAATATTGGTGTCCTCTTAATTGTTCCAGAACATACGCTTTCTCACGCATGGGATACCTTTCGCTTATTGTCTTTTAATTTAATTTCATGTAATCTACGACCCTACGGAATTTCTTTTTTCCTGGGATGTCCTGTAACTGGGGATGTCCAGCCGGATCTCTACGGTCTAATTATTCCATCTTCTAAAAGCTTTTTTATTTGTATATTCACCTCTTCTGTGCAAGCGGCAGGATAAGGATACACGCGTTGATGTACTGGTATATCATCAGTAGTAGTACATTCAACATTTGTAGCACATGATAATTTTAAATTAGGTTCGTAAAAGACTGATGAATTATCGTGCAATATTTTCATAATTTTTTGTTTAGTGGAAGAAATCCAATGATCATTCACACGAAAATCAACCATACTATTGTTGTCTTTAAAAGGTATTTTAAATATGGTATAGAAAATCTTTCTCCATCATCTGTAGTTATTTTCATTTAACAATTTTCAAAAGACATATCAGCCTTTATTTTTTCTAGAACGCCTGTGCCAATTATTCCTTCAAAGAAAGGACCAAAATCATGAATTTAAAACTGATAAGCTTCCTCACATTTTGGGGCAAAAATGCAATATCTATTGCATACATAGTGTTAAAACTTCCACTAACAGATTTTATATTATAGTTTGACACTTAGTATGGTTTAGATAATTTATAACTCGAGGCAAGTTTATTTGAAATAAAACTGATATTCGATCCACTATGAATCAAAAAAGGGTAATCTCCCGTTACGGTGGGCAAATTGATATATGGAAGGAATCGGTTCACCAATTTGCGTTCCATTCTAAAAAAATGAGCTCTGTAGATTGATTGTTTTCCGAAGCTTTATACGACAAATAATCGTGATTGTCTGTTCGGCAATATGTCTCATCAAGCGGTTTTGAATCCACTACATATTCAAGAGGAGCAGCGGTGCTGAAACTTCTTGAATCTCCATCAACACCATAAGCTTGTCTATTAATTGAAAACGATGCTCGGGGGCGTTTAGCGTTAAAATGTGGTTTGTTATTTGCTTGAAACAAAGGGTCAACTTCCATAGGAACTGGCCTGTTATTTGCATTTTGTTGCATTACATTGTAACCTGGATGATAATGCCTGAACATTTTTTATTGTGGATTTACACTTCTCATAGAAAAACGATTAAAATTGTGGTTCCAACCCGATGAAGCACAATTCGAATCCAAAACATCAGCTGCTTCGCCTTTAATTTTCCTTCTGATTGTTGCCACGATAATGCGGTATTCAATTGAATCACGAGGAAGACGTTCATAAATTTTGAAAATATTTTCTACTTCTAAAATCCATCTTGAAAGGCTAGATCCGTGTCCATGGAATTCAGGAAGGTTATTTACAAAATCTGGCACTTTACCTAACTGAATGTATTCATGATGAGTCATGGTGGATGGTACGACTGGTATAGAACTAGACTGTTCCTGCGGATTCATTATTCTATTTTTTGAGTGGATTTCAAAACGTCTAATTTTACGAAAAATGATGGAGAAATCTTGTCACCTTCAAATCAAATTTTAATTAAGAGAAGTTCATTCAATCTAAGCTTTTCTCTATTGTACCTAACATTCACTGCTCACTGTTTTCGCACCACGTATTCACAGTTATAAAATTTAAATTATATTATAGTAAATAAAATTGACTCGTAATGACTCACAGTAACAATATGCAAACTTTGAAACAATTGCAGCTCATCGTTGTTCACGTAGCGATGTCCACGAAGCGATGTCCACGTAGTGTCTCGAGTTGGAAGGTTGATGTAACGTTCCGGTATTGGAATGAAAGCTTGCGGGATGCTCCGGATGGTCCTTTTGGATGATTGATCTACTACGGGTCCTCGGCGTCAATCGAGAGAGATGTCACGATGTGCAGGAACTTTCACTCTTCATGTAGCTTGTGCAGGTTTATTTTAATATTACTTCACCTAAACTTTTGTATCACGAATGTATATCGGTTGGTTTTATAGCTAGTTTCACACGACACTTTTAAACTTTGTGTAGAGTTTTTGTACTGCTTCTCACCTATGTTTCGGTCGGTGTAGAAACGAATTAGCTAGTGCCTCTATTCGTCGTTGTACAGTTTTCTTTTCAAAATACTTATCACCTTACTTTAGACGTAGAGGTCCCTATTCGGGCGGGCGCCAGTTAAATCTATAGGGTTCGGACACAGACTTGCTTGTTCGAGACTCGAGACTTGATTGTTCTGCGGTCAAAATCGGAGTGAGTTTATTAAGTTTGATTTACATATAAGTTGGTTATTGGGAATTGGATGGGGAAGGGAAAGGTATTGACGATTCTTGATGACTATTTTGCTGTTTCGGCGATCACTAACTGGGTAACTGGGTCAGACGATCAACACGGTTTGCTGACCGACGCTGTTTGCTGATCGTGTGCATTCGGGCCGGTGGCGGTTGTCAACACTAGAAAATGCTGTGTTGACAACGCAGGTTGTTAACTTCTCCCTCTTTAAATTTGAGACTCCGTACGAAAAACGTGAAGGTATGTTGGTGGTTGGTAACTCTTCGGTTCTAGATTTGGGTCAGTTGGTTGATAACCTTTAGGTTCTGGAATACATTGCGGTTTGTCATCAGGTGTTGTGATTACTTCTACGTTGATGGTGTTGCGGCGTTTTATGCACAGAAATACGACGCCAATTATGATGACCATTATTGGAGTGATGAAAGAACTGCCCAATAACCATTGCCAAGTCCATGTGATACTATTACTTTCCAACTGAATATTCTGCATTTCCTTCCGAAGGTCTTTGTGTAGGATGTGTAGATGTTCAAGGCTTAGGTTTGTCACGTTGTTCACGGCTGCAACATGTATTCCATGTATTGGTAGACTAGTAGGAAAACCAGACAGTTCTGTCATGTTGGCTGAAATCAGTTTTACATTGACGTAAATATTGCATGTGTTATATTCGATTAGCAGAGAGCCAGTGAGATTCCTTCTTTCTACTAGGCAGTTTGTATCCAATGTGAATAGTTTTACCGAATTGATAAGTATGTGGGACTGGTCTAAGTTGAATATCTCTTTTTCTGTTGGATTGGTGATGAAGTCACAGCTAGCATTTCTCTGTTGTAACAGCATCGTTATGCATGTGGTGTCATCTTGCCGTAGTTCTTCTGGTTAATACATATTTTTGTTAAGCGTCGAGACGATGTAGGTTTGGGAAGTGATAGTTAGGAAGTAGGGATGAGGGATATACATTCTTTTACCATTGTTAATTGTCGGATAAATTTGTATCTTGTTGAATACTCTACGCTTAAGTTGCGGGACGCTAATAATAAGTACTAATTCGTCATGACTTACAGCAACTTTTGTGGTGGTATACGATAGACTCTCTATGGCAGTATTCGCGTCAATGTTATTATGCTGTATGTCTGCTATTATTGCGTTTGTTTCATTTTTACTAAGTACTCTTGAGTTCGTAATTCCTAATTTCGCTAGGGTTATGCTATCAATTAGTATGTTCGCCTTTTCAGATAAGAATTTTAAGTTCATTAGAATGATAATGGAATATAATTCCGTTGAAAAACTATAAAAAATATCTACTGCTGTTTTTACTTTCTGCAAGCTATCCTCCAAGTGCGATGTTCAATCCCTATTGATTACAACTTGGGCGTTATTATTCTGAATTAGTTAATTAATAGTAGAATTGATTAATCTTAAATCGTTTGCGTCTGGACTACCAGCTATAAATTTCCAGACGGTTCCTACTGTATCCCAGCACTTCTTTCGTCTTGGAATCAAGGATTTTAACATTTCCGTAACGTGTTCAAATTGTGCTGTAATTATTGGCGGGAATTGAGTCTCTTCAACGTTCTTAAAATACGTAAACAGTGAATTAATTTCGTTTTGCATTTCTGACACTTAAAAATGGTGTATATAATAATTAATAAGTTCCTTTAATTATTCTAGCTGTACCTCTGTCGAACGCTATAATGGGCACGTAGTCCATTTTTGTCAGCTTTACGTGCTGACCGATCGCTATGGGGATCCATCCATCTTTTTATGGATTCTCTGTCCATTTTCTGTAGTAACCGTACTTCTATTAATTTTCTTTATTTTAAATTTTTTATAGGGATTAACTTGTTTCAATCTACGTTTTGTTTTCATAAATGCTTGTGCTGAATCATAAATTTCTATTACTTTTTTATTTCTATTATAGTGGTTTAAATCAATTCCTTGCTTTTGTTTCAAATTTTCAGCTCCTTTTTCAATTATCGATGAATTGTTTCTTGAAGGAGTAATTATTTCCAGAGGGGTAAATTTAGTACAAGAGTGTACTGAATTGTTATACTTGAACAAGGAAAGTTGTATCAAATCTATAGGAGTCATAAGCGGATTCTCGGTTTAAGAAATAATATAATAATTCCAATAGCGTAGAGTGAAATCTTTCGACTGTGCCATTCATTTCACTTCTGCCAGTGGCAGTTACAAAATGTTTGATATTGAAGGTGTTAAAAATTGTACACAGACTTTTCTCCGTCCATCACTATAATTTCTGGGGGCCTGTATTTTAGAGTGAATTCCTTAAGTACAGGAAACACATCTACGGTAGCTCTAGAATTAATTCGTGCTACTTGTACAAATTTTGAAAACTTATCGACACACGTAAGAAAGTAATGCTTTTCCAGGAAAAGTATATCGATGTGTAAAATTTCAAAAGGTCTTTCTGGTAAAGGTGTGATTTGCAACGGTTGGATGTTCGGTTTCCTGTCAAATTTTCATTCGTTACAGATACAGAATTTTTTTATGAATCCTTTTATCAAACCAGTCATTTTGGGGAAATAATACCTCCGCCAAATCTGTTGTTTATTTTCCTCTAATCCTCTGTGGGCTCTATTATGTTCTTTACTAACTATATCCAATTGATGTGAAGGTGATTCAATTTCCTCTAACATTTTTTGAGTGAATTGAATTTTTAACATATTTCGTCCATAATATTTTTTGTGCGTTTCTTGAACTTTTCCCATTATATTTTCTGATGTGTATAATCCGTTCAGTTTTGAGGCATCGAAATGCTTATGTAAAATATTTAATAAATTCCTTTCAGACATATCATTGTATGTTTTGTTATTCTGTTAAAATTCGAAAAGAGGTTCTTAATTTCTACGTTTTGATTACCTTCTTTTATTATGACTTGATGCCGAAAAGCATTCAGAGGTCCTTCAGTAGATGGGATATATATCGAACCACAGTCGGGTGCCGAATGCTGGGTTGCTGTCATAGAGCAGCAAATCCTACTTAAGGCGTCGGCCACGACATTTGCTTTTCCTGGCTTGTAGATTGTTTCATAATCGTGCTCTTCGAGATAAGATTTCCATCTTTTTAATTTTGCATTAGTATTTTTCTGTGAAAGTGTAAAAGTAAGTGGCTGATGATCCGTTACTATCTTAAATTTAGTTCCATACAAATAGTTCCTAAGGGTTTTCAATGACCAAATTTTAGCCAACATTTCCTTTTCGAAAGCGGAATATGCTTCTTCGGTTTTTGTTAACGATCGAGAAGCGAAATGTATGGGATTGTCAGTACCAATTTCACCCTATGCCAATACTGCTCCTATAGCATAGTTCAAAGCATCGGTTGTTAGCACAAAGGGTTTACTATAATCAGGATAAATCAAATATCCGAAAAAGATAAACTATTTCAGGTTTTCAAAGCATTCAACTTGTTCGGTCGTCAATGTGATTTTTTGTTAGACTTAGGATTTTTTTCTCCTCTTAATATACTAGTAAGTGGCTTTGCTATTTTTGCAAAGTCTTTCACAAACTTTCTATAATAATTCATTAGACCTAAAAATTATCGTAGCATTTTTATTGTTGTTGGAGCAACAAACTTTTTTATCGCTCCAACTTTCTGGGGGTTGGATTTAATTCCACTACTCGTTATAATGTGTCCTAGAAATTCAACTTCTTTGTGTAAGAATTCTGACACATCCAGTTAAACCTTTAAATTAGCTGCATTTAGTGCTTTAAGAATCGTGTCCAAATTTCCCAAATGTTCTTCCAAGGATTTTCCAAATACTATCACATCATCCATGTAAATGTAGCACATTTTGCCAATATAATTTCTTAAAACGTCATCAATGGCTCTTTGAAAGATCGCCGGGGCGTTCTTTAATTCAAAAGGCATTCGCGTAAATTCATATTTTCCGTTATTAATAGAAAATGCTGTTTTTTCTATGTCGGACGGTTTCATCTTGTTTTGATGAAAGCCAGAAGCTAAATCAAGAGTAGAGAAATATTGGTGTCCTCTTAATTGTTCCAGAACATACGCTTTCTCACGCATGGGATACCTTTCGCTTATTGTCTTTTAATTTAATTTCATGTAATCTACGACCCTACGGAATTTCTTTTTTCCTGGGATGTCCTGTAACTGGGGATGTCCAGCCGGATCTCTACGGTCTAATTATTCCATCTTCTAAAAGCTTTTTTGTTTGTATATTCACCTCTTCTGTGCAAGCGGCAGGATAAGGATACACGCGTTGATGTACTGGTATATCATCAGTAGTAGTACATTCAACATTTGTAGCACATGATAATTTTAAATTAGGTTCGTAAAAGACTGATGAATTATCGTGCAATATTTTCATAATTTTTTGTTTAGTGGAAGAAATCCAATGATCATTCACACGAAAATCAACCATACTATTGTTGTCTTTAAAAGGTATTTTAAATATGGTATAGAAAATCTTTCTCCATCATCTGTAGTTATTTTCATTTAACAATTTTCAAAAGACATATCAGCCTTTATTTTTTCTAGAACGCCTGTGCCAATTATTCCTTCAAAGAAAGGACCAAAATCATGAATTTAAAACTGATAAGCTTCCTCACATTTTGGGGCAAAAATGCAATATCTATTGCATACATAGTGTTAAAACTTCCACTAACAGATTTTATATTATAGTTTGACACTTAGTATGGTTTAGATAATTTATAACTCGAGGCAAGTTTATTTGAAATAAAACTGATATTCGATCCACTATGAATCAAAAAAGGGTAATCTCCCGTTACGGTGGGCAAATTGATATATGGAAGGAATCGGTTCACCAATTTGCGTTCCATTCTAAAAAAATGAGCTCTGTAGATTGATTGTTTTCCGAAGCTTTATACGACAAATAATCGTGATTGTCTGTTCGGCAATATGTCTCATCAAGCGGTTTTGAATCCACTACATATTCAAGAGGAGCAGCGGTGCTGAAACTTCTTGAATCTCCATCAACACCATAAGCTTGTCTATTAATTGAAAACGATGCTCGGGGGCGTTTAGCGTTAAAATGTGGTTTGTTATTTGCTTGAAACAAAGGGTCAACTTCCATAGGAACTGGCCTGTTATTTGCATTTTGTTGCATTACATTGTAACCTGGATGATAATGCCTGAACATTTTTTATTGTGGATTTACACTTCTCATAGAAAAACGATTAAAATTGTGGTTCCAACCCGATGAAGCACAATTCGAATCCAAAACATCAGCTGCTTCGCCTTTAATTTTCCTTCTGATTGTTGCCACGATAATGCGGTATTCAATTGAATCACGAGGAAGACGTTCATAAATTTTGAAAATATTTTCTACTTCTAAAATCCATCTTGAAAGGCTTGATCCGTGTCCATGGAATTCAGGAAGGTTATTTACAAAATCTGGCACTTTACCTAACTGAATGTATTCATGATGAGTCATGGTGGATGGTACGACTGGTATAGAACTAGACTGTTCCTGCGGATTCATTATTCTATTTTTTGAGTGGATTTCAAAACGTCTAATTTTACGAAAAATGATGGAGAAATCTTGTCACCTTCAAATCAAATTTTAATTAAGAGAAGTTCATTCAATCTAAGCTTTTCTCTATTGTACCTAACATTCACTGCTCACTGTTTTCGCACCACGTATTCACAGTTATAAAATTTAAATTATATTATAGTAAATTAAATTGGACTCGTAATGACTCACAGTAACAATATGCAGACTTTGAAACAAATGCAGCTCATCGTTGTTCACGTAGCGATGTCCACGTAGCGATGTCCACGTAGCGATGTCCACGTAGTGTCTCGAGTTGGAAGGTTGATGTAACGTTCCGGTATTGGAATGAAAGCTTGCGGGATGCTCCGGATGGTCCTTTTGGATGATTGATCTACTACGGGTCCTCGGCGTCAATCGAGAGAGATGTCACGATGTGCAGGAACTTTCACTCTTCATGTAGCTTGTGCAGGTTTATTTTAATATTACTTCACCTGAACTTTTGTATCACGAATGTATATCGGTTGGGTTTATAGCTAGTTTCACACGACACTTTTAAACTTTGTGTAGAGTTTTTGTACTGCTTCTCACTTATGTTTCGGTCGGTGTAGAAACGAATTAGCTAGTGCCTCTATTCGTCGTTGTACAGTTTTCTTTTCAAAATACTTATCACCTTACTTTAGACGTAGAGGTCCCTATTCGGGCGGGCGCCAGTTAAATCTATAGGGTTCGGACACAGACTTGCTTGTTCGAGACTCGAGACTTGATTGTTCTGCGGTCAAAATCGGAGTGAGTTTATTAAGTTTGATTTACATATAAGTTGGTTATTGGGAATTGGATGGGGAAGGGAAAGGTATTGACGATTCTTGATGACTATTTTGCTGTTTCGGCGATCACTAACTGGGTAACTGGGTCAGACGATCAACACGGTTTGCTGATCGACGCTGTTTGCTGATCGTGTGCAATCGGGCCGGTGGCGGTTGACAACACTAGAAAATGCTGTGTTGACAACGCAGGTTGTTAACTCGCGTAACTCAATTTCGATGTTGTTGTCGGTGGATCTGGACTGACTTATATAAGATGGTTCCCGAAGTTTCCACCTCCGATGGCTCTCTCTAGCGCCAGATTGAAGAGGATACAGGCAAGCCCATCTCCCTGGCGCAAGCAAATCTCTCCTGGTGGTAGCAAAGAGCCCTGAGAGTTTTCCATCCACCTTCACCTGGCATGTGATGTTGGCCATTGTCATACTTACAAGCCTGGTAAGCTTGGCCGGCATTCCAAAAGTGCTCATTGCGTCGAGAGGTTTACCCTGTAAGTGGTTGATTTTCCGTTTGGAAATCCTCTCTGGTAGTTTCCATCTAGTTTTTAGCTATCCGGTAGAAACAGAACAGTCTCACCTTTAGTTGCAGATTGAAATGTTTTGCTTTCCTTTCGTAAATCCTTCTAAATTGAGGCTGTCTCTGCTCGTCTATAGTTGAAAGATAGGTTAGAAAGATTTCAGGAACTTATGCGAAATTAGAAGGGTTATCTACCTCATTAAAAGTCAGGCTTTTGTGTAATTTTTGCACACTTATAATTGGTTTGTTTTCAATTTAGAAACCTTTGACTTAGATGTGTTTTAAACCTATTTTCCTTAATGTTACTGTAATACTTACTTTTAGCTTTTTTTCGATACTATAATTTCTTTCGAATCGTAAGGACACAGCTTTTTTGGCTAAAAAAGATTGTTGAAGACCAGGGAAATCTTCTAGAAATCAAGACTCACTCTATAGAAACTACACCCACACACACGCACGCGGAAGTATTTATCTGGTTGTATTTATTAATTAATTTATTATTTTTTTTATTTTTAGGTTAAACCCATAAAAAGCCAAGATGTGAAAAGTGTGAAGAAAGAGCAACAGACCAAAATCGCCAAACCGGTAGTGGAAAGCGTTACGAAGGTTTCCCGCGTTCGGCAACCAGTAGTGCCAAAGTGTGGCGCCATTACTACCGGCAGGACACCGGCAAAACCTTCCATCGGCAGTCCCATTCATCGTCCGGTTGCGAAACCACTCGCCACAAAACCGTACGCTCAACGTTCGGCGACGAAAAAGCTTCAACGTGGAGCCACCCGGCAGCAAGCAGAAGCTCAAACCACCAGCCGGATGGTAAACCGGTGTCGAAAATCCCACTACCGAAGGGTGAGAAAACTAACACACCACCGAGTCGTATTCCACCGCCGAAGCGGACCACACTCCAGGCGGGAAAGCAGTCATCCAAGCTCGGTGCATTGAAAACGTCTCCAGATGGTGCCCTTAAGAAGTAACGGCGCATAGCCTAGCTTCCTTTTCTCTGTCGCTCTTTTTCGCGTAATCTTAGCTAGCTTATCTCATGGATGGTAGCAATTGAAACAAATACTTTACTATCATACACACGTGCCCGGCTTGCTTAATAGAAGGCGATACCGTTTGCTGCTGGTCGGGATCGGTCAGATGATTTATCCATTGACCGGTTAGTTGGGGCCCCGGAGGGTGTTCGATTCCTTTCTTTTCGTCTCTGTTACGTCGCATGTTACCTATTACCAACTAGCCCGAAACATGCGAACACACAAACCTATATATATATATATATATATATATATATATATATATATATATATATAGATATATATATATATATATATATATATATATATATATATATATATATATATATATATATATATATATATATATAAGTAACGGCTGCTAAGTTTCTTTCATGCACTGGTGTTTATGTCCTCAATTATTTAAACGCGAGCACTTTAAAACGATCGAAACGTCATTCACTCGGTTAACTTATTTTTCCACGGTTGTCCACGTACTGATTGTTAAACACGATTTCTTTCGTAAGCATAGACTTCTTCGCTAAACATTTAAAGTTACTTTCGAGTTTGTTTCGGATGTGAACTTTTTTCGTTCACTACGGAGCCGTATTGTAACACTATTGTTCTCGGATAGTAAAATAACGTACTTCGTTTAGTTCTACCTTTTTGGAAGAACTTTATTACCCTTTGGTATGGCTTAATTCGGAGCCGTGTTTATTGCTTATATATAGCTTATATCACGCACTGGCACTCACTGATGCTCTCCGATTTTGTTCTGCACTTGTGCACATTGATATGATCGCAACGGCACTCGATCGGTTCACTTATAGCACTGTAGTTCTTACGTGTATTAATTGTAAACCGTTTCACTCGCTGCAATTCACTTTATTTTTCACGAGCGCAGAATTTGAATCTGAACCTTTTTGAAGCACTGCTTGGTGCGGGTTCAGTTAGAGGCTGTTCTTTTGGCGACAGCACACCACGAACGTAAGTTCGCTCGAATGAGTTGTTAACGCGCGCGGATATTAACAACTTCTTTCTGGAGCCACCATTTGTTAGTTCGATAACGAACCGTTGTTGAACCGACCACGCGAAGGAGTGATCGATTCGGAGATCTCCGCGCAGATTCCTGGCCTTGTCAGAGTTGCTTGAATCAGGCGGCTAACCTTTTTTCCTGGAAAACCAGGAGAAGTTTTTAGCGGCGGACTCGCACTACACTAACTCGGCGTGGACAACGGGAATGCCGTAGCTCGATCAGACGATTAGCCTTTTTTCCTGGATAACTAGGAGAAGTATCTAACCGTGGTTCTTGCTTGGCTTGATTTCGCCTAATTCTTCCGACGGAGTGGGGAGACACCAAAGTGCGTAACCAATTTCCGGAGGGAAGGCAAAGGTGAAACTTTCCCGATTCTGTATGGATACCCAAACAATGAAACACAAGCTTCTTCGTTGAGGTTTGGATTACAAGTCGCTTTTTATTCTCAAAAATCCTGTCTTATATACTAAAATTCTATGGGAAAAAGAACATGAAACAGCATTACATCGATCTCCTTTATCCTAACTCGGTATGCCGATGCGTTTGATCCCTGCCAGACGTCGGCTAGTGTAGGAGGTCTGTAATGTTACAATATCTGGCAATTGTTACCCTATCGTTTTATGACCGCGGGTATTGATTGTTAAACACGATTTCTTTCGTAAGCATAGACTTCTTCGCTAAACATTTAAAGTTACTTTCGAGTTTGTTTCGGATGTGAACTTTTTTCGTTCACTCCGGAGCCGTATTGTAATACTATTGTTCTCGGATAGTAAAATAACGTACTTCGTTTAGTTCTACCTTTTTGGAAGAACTTTATTACCCTTTGGTTTGGCTTAATTCGGAGCCGTGTTTATTGCTTATATATAGCTTATATCACGCACTGGCACTCACTGATGCTCTCCGATTTTGTTCTGCACTTGTGCACATTGATATGATCGCAACGGCACTCGATCGGTTCACTTATAGCACTGTAGTTCTTACGTGTATTAATTGTAAACCGTTTCACTCGCTGCAATTCACTTTATTTTTCACGAGCGCAGAATTTGAATCTGAACCTTTTTGAAGCACTGCTTGGTGCGGGTTCAGTTAGAGGCTGTTCTTTTGGCGACAGCACACCACGAACGTAAGTTCGCTCGAATGAGTTGTTAACGCGCGCGGATATTAACAACTTCTTTCTGGAGCCACCATTTGTTAGTTCGATAACGAACCGTTGTTGAACCGACCACGCGAAGGAGTGATCGATTCGGAGATCTCTGCGCAGATTCCTGGCCTTGTCAGAGTTGCTTGAATCAGGCGGCTAACCTTTTTTCCTGGAAAACCAGGAGAAGTTTTTAGCGGCGGACTCGCACTACACTAACTCGGCGTGGACAACGGGAATGCCGTAGCTCGATCAGACGATTAGCCTTTTTTCCTGGATAACTAGGAGAAGTATCTAACCGTGGTTCTTGCTTGGCTTGATTTCGCCTAATTCTTCCGACGGAGTGGGGAGACACCAAAGTGCGTAACCAATTTCCGGAGGGAAGGCAAAGGTGAAACTTTCCCGATTCTGTATGGATACCCAAACAATGAAACACAAGCTTCTTCGTTGAGGTTTGGATTACAAGTCGCTTTTTATTCTCAAAAATCCTGTCTTATATACTAAAATTCTATGGGAAAAAGAACATGAAACAGCATTACATCGATCTCCTTTATCCTAACTCGGTATGCCGATGCGTTTGATCCCTGCCTGACGTCGGCTAGTGTAGGAGGTCTGTAATGTTACAATATCTGGCAATTGTTACCCTATCGTTTTATGACCGCGGGTAATGCATCGCGCATCTGTGGTTCAAGTGCGTATGTTTATTTTCCTATTGCCTATTGCCTGCGCGTCGTTTACTCTATTCGTCAAGTTGGTCCTTCCTTCACTGCCCTACGACCGTGCCTTGATCTTCGCGTTGGTCTTTTTTCGTGAAACTAATCGCGCAATGACAATGTATGCGTTGTGTGCATGCAACCCTTTTCGGCCCATGTTCTTCACTTTCGTTTTTATTACATGGCTTGAGTTTATTTATAGTTTTCATATGTCTGGATATTGTCCCTTTTTCGAGATATTTTATGACATACCCTGACATGTTACCATAATTTCGTCTTTCTCACGGTATGAGGCCTCTCTGTGGCTTAAGGTTGTTTTCCTAAGATAATATTTTCCGGTGAGAATTTATCCTAAACGAAAGATATTTAGTTATTTAAAATTGTACCTCTAACTCTTGCATGCCAGTCATTTTAGCTCAATTTTATTTTGTCGCGTTCGCAACATTCCGGCCCTCGTAAAACTACAAGTTTTTACAAATAAACGCGACGTAGAACTGCCCGGATAAAATTCAACTTCTCCTGTTGAGTTAATTTTCCTAATATTTTAATCAATTGAATTGTTTTGCACTCTCATTATACGACACCTGATTGTAATTGCACGCATTTTGCCGTTGACGGTTCATCGATTCTTGCAGTCGGTTGAAGAAACCATTTACAGTTGTTTAGCCGGTGAAAGTGCGTTGGTGCTCGTAGGTTGTCGCAGCGATGACGAAGGACGAAGGAGATGATAGTAATGAGGCATAATTCACTGTTGGTTGCACATTGGACTACTCGTAGGGCTGCGCGTTAGGCGTTGAAGCTCAGATACGATTTTGATTGACACGCTTTTCAAAAATCTCTACAGGATAAGAGATGTTGCAGTTGCTCGTTGATTTCACACGTCGTCGTCTTAAACACGATGACTTCAGTTGGGCGATTTCTCAAGTGGCTACGATGTGAAAAATAGTCGCCATATTGATGCTGGATTTTAAGATTTAGATATCGATAGTTGAAGATGCATTGTAATCGGCTGGTCGACCAAGATTATAGTTTAGACCGCAGTAAGGCGTTATGCAGAAACTATTGTAGACTTGGGTGTTGTTCAGCTCTGATTTAGTTGCAGAGAAGAAGTGAGTCTCTCATCACTTTGTATAGCAGGTTTTCATCTTCTGGAGATCTCAGCATCTTGACCTTGCTTTCCATCAGACTCGGCCCATATGACCTAAAAGTAGTCTCTCGATGGCGTTAGCAAGACATACAGCATTTGTTCGACCTTGAACGTTTGATAGTTGAACATTAGCTAGCTTTCTTCGTAGATTAAAGTTGTGACTTCGCACACCCTTTGTAGTTTCTTTTTTTTGTTGAGATAGCTAATTTCGTATCTAAGCACTAGCCAACCGCATATTACCGCTTCGTAGTTCCCTTCGACGTTGACCGTTGTCATCTAATTGTTGATAGCAGACCAACTGTTTCTGCCGGATGAAGAATGACGCTCTGAAGACTTCTCTGATTCTGGTTGAACTCAGACGTTACTGACGAAATGCGTTGCTCTTGTGCGGGTGCCTTGCAATTACCTGACTTTTAATATAGAGAGTCATAGTCGATTATTTCTAACGTTTGAGCTAATCTCCTCACTTCTACTCTTTTAGAAAACTAATGTGTACTTTTTCTCGCAATGTCTATTTGACGATCGTTTTCTACTTTGAATTTTTGAAAGTTAAAATACTTGAACGCTTCATTTGAGTCGATTTGATTTGATAGATTTTCTTGTCTTCTTATATCATTTGTGGCATGCAAGAGGCTATTTTCTTTTGCGAATAGTTTTTTGGTTGCAATCAAATATGTAATCAATCCCCTTGTTGTATTACCCAAAACTTCAGCTGAAAAGAGAAATAACATGATTAATATAAAGGTCGATAAATTGTTGAACAATACCATGAGGCCTTTGATTAAGCCAAATTGCCTTTTCCTATAGGTTTAATCGTTTGTGTGATTGCAGTAGCTTTCCTTGCGCTGGCTGTCAAAACCTCGTAGTTCCATGCATCAGAAATTATTTTCTTACTTTCCATCTTTATTGTTGGTAATTCTTTATCAATTATCTCTTCAATCATATTTTCTTCATGAATTCCTATGAAACTACTTTCAATTGGTCCTTTATTGGGTAGCCTTTGTTTCTTGTTTAATGGTGATTCAAACTTTTGTTTGGCGTAAACATTCAAATCCGCCAGTTCACTGACTGGACGGCGATATTTCCCGTGTAAAGTTTTTACAGGTGCAGATCCTTTTTGATCTTTTGTCATTTGTGTTTCCATAAAATGATTGGAGTTTTCGATACAGGTGGAAATCCTATTTCTTTTCTTTTTTGTAGTTGATGCCTGAAGAACTGAATTTTCATTTGTTAATTTGTAGCCCTTTTGAATCTCCGGATTTGTCTCTCTTTGACTGATGGCTATTGATATCTCTGAGAGCCGTTTTTTCAGATTTTATTTTCCGTCGTTTTGCTGGTTGTTTTAAGCTTGAATTAGCAATATCCCTAGGTAAAGAAATTTGAACAACTGGTTTCAATACAGACTTTTCTACTGAAAATTTGTTGGATATTGGTTTACGAAATTTTCTTTCTCTTGCACTATCATGGAATATTCCTCTTCTTGGCTTTCGGTTGTTTTTCCGTAAATTAGCCAACCCAATCTTGTCCTCATTGCTATCGGTTCTGTGGGTTTACCATATTTATGTTTAAACCCCATCAATAAATGATTATTATTCAAGCCGATCATTATAGTGGGTCGAATGTTTTGAAATCCTGAAACAGGAAGATTAGCAAGGTGAGGATATTTTTTGCTTAGATTATCATAATCTAAAGATTGAACAGGTAATTTCAAATCTTTAACCGTTCTCACATTCTTCAGTTGAAAACCCTTTTTAGTTGGACCCTTGATTCTTATTTCCACGTTTTGGCTTGTAACGTGTTCAGTTTGTTTGCCTTGTGTCCATAGTAATTTGAGCGGTTTTACTTCCCCATTTAGGTTAAGTTGACGCGCAACTTTTTCTTCTAATAGGGTTGAGGATGAACCTGGGTCTAATAGCGCATAGGTTTTTATTTTGTGATTGCCGTTTGTCAATTCAACTGGCAACACTTGGAAGTGCGTTGATGATGTTGCTTCTAGTTCTTGATGATTGTTTACTCCTGCGATTTCAAAATTTAGCATTTTATGATGCCTATCGGTGCATCCATTTATCCCGCATATTTGCGCGGATCTACAATCATGTATTGTATGATTGTTAGATTTCAAGCAACCTAAACATAAACCTTTATTTTGAGCAATTTTTATTCGCTCAGATGGCACCTCATCGACCAATGCATAACATCTGATCGTTTCATGTAGCTTATTGCATATTTGCCTGCTTCTTTTGAATTCTGTTCGAAATCCTTATCCCTTTTGATTGGTTGTTGAAAACCTTTGTATGGGATTTTTTGTTCGTGAAGATGAACGCCTCCACGTTGGGTATGTGCGGATATCGTTTTTAGCATGTTTGCCGTTTTAGCGAAAGATCTCAACCAATCGCATAGGTTATCTAGAGTTTGAACCCTTAACGGTGATTCCGCTTCAGCCATGTACCGGGCTCTTTTTTCCTGAATGGTGTGGTAGCCTAGCAGTCAACTCCAACACCAGCGTATGATTTTTCAGGTAGTCCGGTTCCCTCATCAAGTTTACTGTTTGAATGAGGTTTTCTAAAGCGTTTACCATTTCCACGACAATGCTTTTGGAATCTCCTCGGATTTTATACAGATTATTACGTAGTTCAAGATACTCTAAATCTGTTCTCCCGAAGGAGTTCTTTAAGCGTGTCAATATTTCTGGCACGTTTGTAGAATCCAACATTAGTTGTTGAACGCTTTTGAGGGCTGGTCCATATAAAGCCTGTTTAAGGCGGTTTAAATTTTCTAAATTAGAAAATCTTCCCTCCTCATTAGTATCATCATATGTTTGTTTAAAATTTGGCCATTCTACAGGATCTCCTCCAAATCTCGGCAACTGCATAAGCGATTGTCTTTTCAATAGCGTTTCTATGTGCGGCGATCCTTGTTTGTCGCTCGCAATAGTTGTTACTGCTTTTAAAAATTCTTGTAATTGCTCCTTTGATTGTTCTTGTTGACCAAGCAATAGTCGTGAGAACATAGCCTCTGTATCCTTACTAGCGGATTCCTTGGGCAATCTATTAAGTTCATATGCTATCTTTTGACATTTTACGCAAAGCCAGCATTCTTCCGGCTTTGGTTTACGTAATAGTTTGGCACATGTTAAATGAAACCACCTTTCACATTCATAGCATGAAATCATGCTTTCTTCGGAAGTGTCTTCCGCCACGTACAATCGGCAACTGCCGGAAGTGTTCGTGGTAAATTTATAAGGCATCTCGGCGGACCTTTAAAACTCCTACTCTGAGCTATAGATAAGAAAGTTCGACTTACCGTTTTCGGTGTTACCTTTCCTTGACGTGCCCGGTAGTTCAATGTGGTCTCGATCTCGCTGATAATTCACTCCGGAGTCGTACTAAAAAACCATCTGCACCGATAGTCAACTGACTTACTCCGTTAAGATACGCCTTACGAGAACTTTTTCCCACGTGCGTATTGCTGATAAGTTTCTTTCATGCACTGGTGTTTATGTCCTCAATTATTTAAACGCGAGCACTTTAAAACGATCGAAACGTCATTCACTCGGTTAACTTATTTTTCCGCGGTTGTCCACGTACTGATTGTTAAACACGATTTCTTTCGTAAGCATAGACTTCTTCGCTAAACATTTAAAGTTACTTTCGAGTTTGTTTCGGATGTGAACTTTTTTCGTTCACTCCGGAGCCGTATTGTAACACTATTGTTCTCGGATAGTAAAATAACGTACTTCGTTTAGTTCTACCTTTTTGGAAGAACTTTATTACCCTTTGGTATGGCTTAATTCGGAGCCGTGTTTATTGCTTATATATAGCTTATATCACGCACTGGCACTCACTGATGCTCTCCGATTTTGTTCTGCACTTGTGCACATTGATATGACCGCAACGGCACTCGATCGGTTCACTTATAGCACTGTAGTTCTTACGTGTATTAATTGTAAACCGTTTCACTCGCTGCAATTCACTTTATTTTTCACGAGCGCAGAATTTGAATCTGAACCTTTTTGAAGCACTGCTTGGTGCGGGTTCAGTTAGAGGCTGTTCTTTTGGCGACAGCACACCACGAACGTAAGTTCGCTCGAATGAGTTGTTAACGCGCGCGGATATTAACAACTTCTTTCTGGAGCCACCATTTGTTAGTTCGATAACGAACCGTTGTTGAACCGACCACGCGAAGGAGTGATCGATTCGGAGATCTCCGCGCAGATTCCTGGCCTTGTCAGAGTTGCTTGAATCAGGCGGCTAACCTTTTTTCCTGGAAAACCAGGAGAAGTTTTTAGCGGCGGACTCGCACTACACTAACTCGGCGTGGACAACGGGAATGCCGTAGCTCGATCAGACGATTAGCCTTTTTTCCTGGATAACTAGGAGAAGTATCTAACCGTGGTTCTTGCTTGGCTTGATTTCGCCTAATTCTTCCGACGGAGTGGGGAGACACCAAAGTGCGTAACCAATTTCCGGAGGGAAGGCAAAGGTGAAACTTTCCCGATTCTGTATGGATACCCAAACAATGAAACACAAGCTTCTTCGTTGAGGTTTGGATTACAAGTCGCTTTTTATTCTCAAAAATCCTGTCTTATATACTAAAATTCTATGGGAAAAAGAACATGAAACAGCATTACATCGATCTCCTTTATCCTAACTCGGTATGCCGATGCGTTTGATCCCTGCCAGACGTCGGCTAGTGTAGGAGGTCTGTAATGTTACAATATCTGGCAATTGTTACCCTATCGTTTTATGACCGCGGGTACTGATTGTTAAACACGATTTCTTTCGTAAGCATAGACTTCTTCGCTAAACATTTAAAGTTACTTTCGAGTTTGTTTCGGATGTGAACTTTTTTCGTTCACTCCGGAGCCGTATTGTAACACTATTGTTCTCGGATAGTAAAATAACGTACTTCGTTTAGTTCTACCTTTTTGGAAGAACTTTATTACCCTTTGGTATGGCTTAATTCGGAGCCGTGTTTATTGCTTATATATAGCTTATATCACGCACTGGCACTCACTGATGCTCTCCGATTTTGTTCTGCACTTGTGCACATTGATATGACCGCAACGGCACTCGATCGGTTCACTTATAGCACTGTAGTTCTTACGTGTATTAATTGTAAACCGTTTCACTCGCTGCAATTCACTTTATTTTTCACGAGCGCAGAATTTGAATCTGAACCTTTTTGAAGCACTGCTTGGTGCGGGTTCAGTTAGAGGCTGTTCTTTTGGCGACAGCACACCACGAACGTAAGTTCGCTCGAATGAGTTGTTAACGCGCGCGGATATTAACAACTTCTTTCTGGAGCCACCATTTGTTAGTTCGATAACGAACCGTTGTTGAACCGACCACGCGAAGGAGTGATCGATTCGGAGATCTCCGCGCAGATTCCTGGCCTTGTCAGAGTTGCTTGAATCAGGCGGCTAACCTTTTTTCCTGGAAAACCAGGAGAAGTTTTTAGCGGCGGACTCGCACTACACTAACTCGGCGTGGACAACGGGAATGCCGTAGCTCGATCAGACGATTAGCCTTTTTTCCTGGATAACTAGGAGAAGTATCTAACCGTGGTTCTTGCTTGGCTTGATTTCGCCTAATTCTTCCGACGGAGTGGGGAGACACCAAAGTGCGTAACCAATTTCCGGAGGGAAGGCAAAGGTGAAACTTTCCCGATTCTGTATGGATACCCAAACAATGAAACACAAGCTTCTTCGTTGAGGTTTGGATTACAAGTCGCTTTTTATTCTCAAAAATCCTGTCTTATATACTAAAATTCTATGGGAAAAAGAACATGAAACAGCATTACATCGATCTCCTTTATCCTAACTCGGTATGCCGATGCGTTTGATCCCTGCCAGACGTCGGCTAGTGTAGGAGGTCTGTAATGTTACAATATCTGGCAATTGTTACCCTATCGTTTTATGACCGCGGGTATTGATTGTTAAACACGATTTCTTTCGTAAGCATAGACTTCTTCGCTAAACATTTAAAGTTACTTTCGAGTTTGTTTCGGATGTGAACTTTTTTCGTTCACTCCGGAGCCGTATTGTAACACTATTGTTCTCGGATAGTAAAATAACGTACTTCGTTTAGTTCTACCTTTTTGGAAGAACTTTATTACCCTTTGGTTTGGTTTAATTCGGAGCCGTGTTTATTGCTTATATATAGCTTATATCACGCACTGGCACTCACTGATGCTCTCCGATTTTGTTCTGCACTTGTGCACATTGATATGATCGCAACGGCACTCGATCGGTTCACTTATAGCACTGTAGTTCTTACGTGTATTAATTGTAAACCGTTTCACTCGCTGCAATTCACTTTATTTTTCACGAGCGCAGAATTTGAATCTGAACCTTTTTGAAGCACTGCTTGGTGCGGGTTCAGTTAGAGGCTGTTCTTTTGGCGACAGCACACCACGAACGTAAGTTCGCTCGAATGAGTTGTTAACGCGCGCGGATATTAACAACTTCTTTCTGGAGCCACCATTTGTTAGTTCGATAACGAACCGTTGTTGAACCGACCACGCGAAGGAGTGATCGATTCGGAGATCTCCGCGCAGATTCCTGGCCTTGTCAGAGTTGCTTGAATCAGGCGGCTAACCTTTTTTCCTGGAAAACCAGGAGAAGTTTTTAGCGGCGGACTCGCACTACACTAACTCGGCGTGGACAACGGGAATGCCGTAGCTCGATCAGACGATTAGCCTTTTTTCCTGGATAACTAGGAGAAGTATCTAACCGTGGTTCTTGCTTGGCTTGATTTCGCCTAATTCTTCCGACGGAGTGGGGAGACACCAAAGTGCGTAACCAATTTCCGGAGGGAAGGCAAAGGTGAAACTTTCCCGATTCTGTATGGATACCCAAACAATGAAACACAAGCTTCTTCGTTGAGGTTTGGATTACAAGTCGCTTTTTATTCTCAAAAATCCTGTCTTATATACTAAAATTCTATGGGAAAAAGAACATGAAACAGCATTACATCGATCTCCTTTATCCTAACTCGGTATGCCGATGCGTTTGATCCCTGCCTGACGTCGGCTAGTGTAGGAGGTCTGTAATGTTACAATATCTGGCAATTGTTACCCTATCGTTTTATGACCGAGGGTAATGCATCGCGCATCTGTGGTTCAAGTGCGTATGTTTATTTTCCTATTGCCTATTGCCTGCGCGTCGTTTACTCTATTCGTCAAGTTGGTCCTTCCTTCACTGCCCTACGACCGTGCCTTGATCTTCGCGTTGGTCTTTTTTCGTGAAACTAATCGCGCAATGACAATGTATGCGTTGTGTGCATGCAACCCTTTTCGGCCCATGTTCTTCACTTTCGTTTTTATTACATGGCTTGAGTTTATTTATAGTTTTCATATGTCTGGATATTGTCCCTTTTTCGAGATATTTTATGACATACCCTGACATGTTACCATAATTTCGTCTTTCTCACGGTATGAGGCCTCTCTGTGACTTAAGGTTGTTTTCCTAAGATAATATTTTCCGGTGAGAATTTATCCTAAACGAAAGATATTTAGGTATTTAAAATTGTACCTCTAACTCTTGCATGCCAGTCATTTTAGCTCAATTTTATTTTGTCGCGTTCGCAACACCGCCAATACAATTGAAGTTTCTTCGACGTTGTGCTTCTTGTTGTATATTTCCTCGGCTTGTTGCTCGATTTCGATTGTACGAACACTGTCCACTAGCTCTTGTAAAGAGTCACCTTTACGGGCAGCTTTTCTGCATATTTCGCGGGTCTTGTAATTCCTGGCATGGTTTTGTAAAACGTCTGCAACAGTCTCGACCACATCTTGGCAATTGTTGAGACACGCCGCACATATTTTAGGTCTGATTCATCCTTATTTTGCGGTAACGATCGAAGCTTCTGCCGTTGGAACATAAGATAGTCCCTCGACCCAAAATATTCCTCAAGGCGATGCATCGCACTGGAATATGGTTGGGAAAGCGCATCCGGGCCACCTTTCTTGGATGTGTTGTTCAAAACGTCCAGCAATTTCGGACCCGCCTTCATTTTAAAAATGTTTGCCTTCGTCGACTCTTCCTTTATTCCTGCCAATGCCAAACAGGATTCTAGTATTTCACGCCATCTATTGAAGGAATTTTTATCGATTTCCTCCTCTCCTTGCAAGGCTTTGCATTCACCAACTTGTAAAGCCGAAAATGGAAGCGAAGCAAATGCTGAAGCTCCCTCAATGCAAGGTTTGGGCGCACGTTGATCGTTGTTATCCTCCTCGGTCCACTCCGAACGCAACCGTTTTTTTGGCATCTCTGCAGCCTCTTATTGCTTTTTATGGAGTATCAATTGGTTTAGCGACTAATGGTGAAAATTTAGGTACCGCGGCGAAGAAACTACCTAAGCTTTTTCACAGTATCGAAGCCGTTTGGCCAGTTAACACGTTAATTCATGTTTGCTCGATGTCACGTACGTCATACAGAAGATTATTGTGTGCGTGAAACTAGCTCACAGCGTCGTAAGACATCACTCACATTGTCAACCGTGAACTTCCTTCAGAAACGATCAAACGTGTTCGCTAATGTCATTTATACAATTTTATCGTTGCTTCCGTAGATACTCCAGTACATGTGCTGTAATATTTTATATTGCATCGATCCTCTGTTAGGATGTGCTTATTTATTTATGTGTTATAACTTTTAATTTTTTTTTAACTTAATTTTTTTTAATTAATTTTTTTATGCATCGAATCCTACTGGAATGTGCTTAAATGAGTACCTTTGCATCGATCCTCTAAAAGGATGTGCCTTAATTCCATTTCGTACATCGATTCCTGTCGGAATATGCGTTAATCTTAAGTTTTGCATCGATCCGCTAGTGGGATGTGCTTTAATAGTTTTTTTGTTGTTGTTGTTGCATCGATTCCTGTCGTAATGTGCTTTTACGTACTGCTACTTCACATCGATCCCATGCAGGGATGTGCTTTAATTTAATTTGACTTTGCATCGGCGCCCTACGGCACGTGCGTTGACTCTTTCTTGTTTTTCCTTTTTTTTATATCTGTTTGCATCGATTCCAACTGAAATGTGCGTTTGTTTCTTTTTTTTTTCTTGCATCGATCCTCTGAAAGAATGTGCTTAAAGAAAAGTCTTCTTTTCATCGACCCCCTAAAGGAACGTCAGAAAAATTATCCTTTGTATCAAACCTTATAAGGTGTGCGTAACTCCGTCGTCAATGTAACATAGATCACCAACACATTCACAGTCTGTTCTGCCAAAAGCACGCACGTCGGTTCTTATTTCGGAAAAAATCCAATGTAATCAACTAAACCCTTATACCCAACTTACGTAGATTCGTCCATCTGCGCCATTGTAGTGACCGGGGTAGCCCGCTTTCTTTCAAACCACTTTTTTTATTTACTAAAACAAAATAAAGGACACAGAATGATATGTTCTTCCGTAGAGTAATCCAACTCGACTGCTGTATTTTTCTACCCCAGCTTTCAATCTCATAATCGCTCTCTCTCTCTCACACACACACTTTCTCTCTCTCTATCTCTTTGTCTTTGCCCTGTCTATCCTATTCCCTACACTCATCACTAGCGCTTATCATCGATTTCGAGATCATGCCCAGAGTGCTACCCGAAATAACAGGGAGCCTGGATTTCCATGATTGGTTGAGCATCCAAGACAGCTCATCATCAAGTGAATCGTTCACCAGCGTATCGTCTGCCGGAGCGTCGTCCATTTCCATGCCGTCATCCACTAAAGCAGGCACAGCACCTTTCAAGAAAAAGCAGAAGAAGACGAGCGAGCTAGCATCGGTATTACCGGACCGCGCACACATTTCGCCATTCTACCTACCAGCAGCCTGGTCCGGTTGAGCCGGTGCATTTCCCTCAGGCACGACGATTGCCTGCAGCGTGGAGTTGTCCTCTAGCGGAGCGTGCCGTAAACGAAAAGAACGAAAGAAACGAACCGTTTCCGCGGGCACCACGGGCACCACGACCGTTGCCTGCAGCGGGGGTGTATCCTCCCCCGTTGAACTGTCCTACAGGACGGCCGTGCGTTCCATTTGGGCCGGATTTTCTATGGATTTTATCGGCGTGGAGGTCCGTGCGTTCAGCTTCTCGAAAGGCTCGATTACGTAATATAGTTTCAGTTCGGCGGGGCTCACCGTCTACGGCATACAATTTCCATGCCTACTAAGATTTTTCGAAATGTGACACTTCAAAAATCCGCACGGCAAACGGTTCCATTTGACAGCTCGCGTTGACATACCTTCAAACCAAGGTATATGGATATAGAAGGTAGAGTTGTTTAGAGCAAATTGACATTTCTTGACCTGACATAACAGTTCCGTGGTGGTCGAGGGGAAGGGTATTGAGAAGAGTGATGGCAGCGTCGGAGGAGGCGCCGGTGGTGGTATCGCTAGCGATTTTTTGACGAAAAATGCAACAAAATATCGTCAATCTTCTGTGGTACAACATTTGATATGCGAAGATGACCCATAAATTAGCGAAATTGCTCAAGGGATTGAGAATCGAGGCTGTTTGT
The DNA here is from genome assembly GCF_013141755.1 of Anopheles stephensi. Lineage (NCBI taxonomy): Eukaryota > Metazoa > Arthropoda > Insecta > Diptera > Culicidae > Anopheles > Anopheles stephensi. The sequence goes on along the minus strand of NW_023404994.1, from coordinate 147,545 downwards.
TCATGTTTCTTGCCCCATACCATATGTTTTTGTAAACAAACTCTGACATAACTCGACTAAAATGTCGCCCTGTCAAATCGATAAAAATCCACCTTCTAAATACATACACCTTGCTTCAAACCGGTTCCGTTACAATGTAAAGCGCGACCAGTAAAAAAATATTCCGGCGCAAACGGAGTACACCTTGCCGCCATGAGTTCTTCTTTTACGTCGCCATTTTGTTTTCTTTTTTCTGCCAGGGATAAATCCTTTTCCTTTGCGAAACGTTTCAAACATTTCAACACGGACTCCACTGGTTGTGTTACATGCACATTGTTGTCAAATGCTTGTGGGAAAACAATCCGTCCGGTGGGTGTTGATTTCAAGCTTTCACGGTGCTTACTAGTTAATTTTTCGTAATTAGTGGAAGGAAATTAATATCCGGAAAAAAATGTTCCGGTAAATGTCAAACAGATAATTAGTTTCTTCTTCTTTTTCTTCTTTTAGGCCCACATTTCTTCGCACGCAGCATCACCGGTTGTAACGGTTCTCCGGTAGGTGATTCCTTCCCATGTTCCACCACATTCTGCACGTAAACACGGGCTAGGGCAAGTCCTCGGCAGAACTCCGTGAGATTAACACTTTCTAACAGATAAACTGCTTCCAGAGAACGGTCTCTATTACTGGTCATTACAACGGCCCGGTATTCAACGCATTCAACCTCAATTTAAATCCTAACAGCTGTGGGTCGTAGGTGTGAGACTCGCATACAATGTACGCAAACGATGACGAAGCTTTTGACTGTCGACAGCACACAAGTAGCATGGCAATTTTCCCGGAAGCGATGTTGAATAGGGAAAAGTTGGGATTTGTCTAGGGCAAGGGGGCAAGGGTCCGTGCTTACCACCAGTACTGCAGACGGTTAACAGTGGTTCCTCACAGTTGTACCAGCTAGATTCACATGGTATCTATGCTGCTGCATACAGGCCGCCTTAAACACTGGGGCTAATAGTCGCCTGCATTTGTAAAGAATCGTTGGCGCTAAACTAGCTGCCTGCGTTTTGTTGAGCAGGATCCATCAATCTACGTCCGTAAAAAGTGGTTTGGTAGGCCTGTAAGATGGAGAAAATGCTGTAAATTTTCTGAACGCTTACCATCTCCAGGAGTCGAACCGTACCATCATACCCTACCACACACAAGAAAGATTTTAACCAACCATTACGAAACACATTACAATGAACGTGTGCGAGTGAGAGAGCATCAAAATACGCTACCATTAAGATGCCAGATTCGGTTCTGTAGCTAGTTCGCAAAATTTTAATCAACTCCAATTCCCATTATATATATATATATATATATATATATGTAATAAAGGCGGACTTTGTTTGTACAGTTTGAAAGTTCAATCCTTTATTGTAATATTGGTAAGTAGTGTTCGATAAGATAGACTGTGATCGTTTTTTCGTCTGCACACTCCGGCTGGTCAATTGCAACTGCCTCCGCGTCACACGTCCTACATCATTGTCACCGTCGCGTTCACTCACACACTCTCACATCCCTTGCAAGTCATCGCGTGATTCCTCCTTACACATCCACACGGCCTCTCCTGACAATTCATCCGCCTCGGATGTTATTCTTTAGTCACTTCTACTCTATACTTCTTCATTTGGCTAGAAGCTGTCGTTGTATGTTGTGAGCCCTCGCCACTAATTTTCTCTACTTTATATCGATCATTGGGCATCTTTTCTACAACCTTGTAAGGACCTAAAAACTGTGGTGCAGTTTTCATTCCTGGATTGAATTGGCTTCTTTGTACCACAACTACATCTCCTACTTCATACTTTGTTGATGATCTAGCACGTAGATCATAATTTCGTTTTTGTGTAGCCTGAGCTCTTTCGATACTTGATCTAGCTTGAGCCCTTAAAGCACTACGTTCCTCGTGAAATCGTGCTACACGTATTTCTTCCATCAATTCCGATAAACGCAAATCTTCTTTATGCCGCATTGTCACCCCAAACATCGCCTGGAAAGGTGTGACCCTAGTCGACTGATGTACATTCAAATTAATCCATTTTTGTACGTCTCCAACGTGCTTGTACCACTTTCGTGAATCGTTTACACATAATTTGGTCAACATTGCTAGTATCACCTGATTTGCTCTTTCGACCTGTCCATTGCCACGCGGCACGCCAGTAACTATTTCAATATGTTCAATATTCTCTTCCTCGCAATATTGTTTGAAACTGTTTGACGTAAATGCAGATCCTTTATCGCTTACTATTCTTCGTGGATTTCCAAACATTTCGCTTTGATTACGCAATCGCTGAATAACCTCATTGGAAGCTGTAGTCTTCGTCGGATATATCCACGTGTACTTGGTAAACGCATCCACCACAACAAAAATATATTTATACATTTTATCCGTAACCGCCATCGGACCTACGTGGTCAACATGATAGGTGTCAAACGGCACCTCTCCTTTTTCTATTGGATATAGCATTCCGTCTATCTTGCCTCTTTTACGTTCCGCAATCAAACACTTTACGCAACATTCGATCTTCCTCTTTATCTTCTCTGAGAGATTCGGTATGTAATAATCACGACTTATCATATCTTCCAGTTTACGCACTCCGAAATGTCCGTTTTCATGGGCTCTTCTTATAATTTCACCTTGTAATTCTACAGGTACGACTATAACTTCCTTACCTTTCACCAGCTTCATCACAACTTCGCCGTTCATACAGTAGTCATCATAAGGTTGTGTTGTTAATAATTGTCGTATGGCTGAAATTCTTTCGTCTTTCTTTTGCGCAGTTATTATCATCTCTACCACCGGATCATTCGTTACAATCATAATAGCTCGACTTAAAGCATCTACCTGCCTCATTGACGTTCCTGGTCTATGAATTACTTTATAATCATATTCTTCCAACATTAAAGCCCATCTAGCTATGCGCGCAGAAAGTTCCTTTGCTTTAAAGGTGTGTTGAAAAGCCGAACAGTCTGTTACTATTTTGAAAGGTATTCCAAGCAAATAGACACGAAATTTCTCTACCGCTCGCACAACGGCTAATACTTCCAAATGGTACGCACTGTAGTTTTTCTCTGCATCATTCGTTTGGTGGCTCATATAATAAACAGGATGGAAATGATCGTCAGCGCCCTTCTGTAGCAGTACTGCTCCGTAACCTTCTTTTGAAGCATCCGTATGTACCTCTGTCGCAGCTTTTTGTTCATAAATCTTCAGCACTGGATCAGACACCAAACACTTCTTCAATCTTTCAAAACAATTCAAATGCATATTTGTAAACTCGTATTCAACGTTTTTACGCATCAAGTCTGTTAGCGGTTTAGCCATTATCGCGTAGCACTCGATAAACTTACGAAAATAACTCGTCAAACCCAGAAACCTTTGTAACTCCTTCACGTTTCTTGGCACCGGAAAAGAATTTATTGCTTTTAATTTATCGGGCGAAATGCTATAGGTACCATCCTTAATAACAAACCCCAAATCTTCCACTTCGGGCTTAAGAAACTGAGATTTCTTCCAATTGAACTCAATTCCGTTTGCACTGGCAGCCTTGAACAACTTTTTCAACGTGATAATGTTCTCTTCTTCACTATTTGTCGCAATGATCAAATCATCCACATACACTAATATTTCACCGCTTTTGATCAGTTCACGGAACGCGTTGGCTACAAAACGACTAAAACATGCAGGACTGTTACACAGGCCGAATGGAGCTCGTAGAAACTCGTACTGGCCTGTATGTGTCACAAACGCTGTATACTTCTGGCTAGACTTCTCTATCGGCACATGGAAGAAAGAGTTCTTCAAATCCAGCGTTGTGAATACTTTTGCTCCTTGTAGCTTGTCAATTTGGTCTTCCATATTCCTCATCGGAAAACAATCCTTCTTTATCTTTCGGTTGAGCTCGCGGTAATCTACACACACTCGCATAGAACCATCTTTCTTCTTCGCTAGCACTACAGGACTCGCATAATCACTGTTACTTTCCCGAATTATGCCTGCGTTCAACCACTCGTTTACTGTTTTTTCTAGCACTTCTTTTTCTTTCGGGGCAAACCGCCTTGGATTGGTTTGCACCGGGTGTTCGTCTTCGAGAAGGATTTTCATTTCCACGGTACTCTTTACATCTTCACACGGCACGTAGTTAGAAATTAGGGATTTGACTTCACTTGCATATTGTTTCGGTACATCGATTTCGTTCTCGCACAGCATAATGTCCATAATTTCGCATTCTTCTCGCTTTAACACTTGCACACCGTTCGTGGTCACCTTTACATCAAAATGCTGAAGGGACGCCGTTCCGAGCACAGCCGCAAAAGACATACTTTTATTCGGTACTAGATAGAAAAGCACATCACGGTATTGGTGACAGTCGATACACATATCTACTTGGAACACACCATCAGCAGCAATTTCGTTGCCACCAAAACCTTTTAGCTTCATTGTAGTGGTACTTAGGCAGGGTTTTCCGATTTTTTCATATGTGTAATGCGTCATCAAATTCATTGGACTGCCGGTATCAAACAAAGCGTCAATAATTACCGATTCTACTTTCACTTGAATTATCGTTCTCTGCAGCCACACTTGCTTTTCAGATGACCTCTTCGATGTAAATTCGTCTTCCCACTTAGTTACACTTGAAGGAGGGTGCTCACTATGGTTTGGCTCTACACTTGGTCCACAAATCAACACATTTTGTTTCTCCTTCTGGCTACTCGTGCCACCTTTCTTGCATTCGCGCGCTCGATGCCCAAACGTATTGCACGAAAAACACTTAGGTCCTGCACCTTTCTGTGGACAATCCGCGGAAACATGTGACGTTTCACCGCAATTGAAACAACTACGCTTCTTGCTCATTGTGTTGTTTTCCTTTTCACGTGCTTTCTCTTTTCTGTTTCCAAAATCGTCGCGCTTCTTTTTGTTCTTGGAATCCTTCATCACTCTTTCGAAATTCAGTAGTTTCCGCTTAAGCCGTTCGATGCTTTGCGCTTCGTATAAAATCGTTTGGTGATGCTCATCGTCCGTAATACCGTTTACTATGTATTCGCAGAGGCTAGGTTCGTCGAGTTCGATAGGGAGCGCTAGCCGTTGCATCTCGTAAATATAATCACGGATGGACTCTGAGTTCTTCTTCTTACGGTTCGTCAACGCACGATGTACATCGCTTGCCCGTACGCGTGGTGCAAATTCTCTAATCAGCGCTTGTTCTAACTTCTTAAAACTGCTGAAACTGCTCCGAAGCGAAAATACAAAACGTTTCGCGGTACCAGTTAATTTCTTTCGGCACATTATTAATTGTTGCTCATCGTCCCATCGCGCAGCTTTGCACACGCCTTTGAGCTGCATCAACCATAACCGTACGTCTTCTCCTTCCTCCGCACCAAAGGATTCAATACTCTCTTCCATATCGCGGAAAGAGTAAACCTTCGTACGTCGTGATGCGCGTAGTCGATTTGCTAACGGTGTAGAAGTATTGGTTCGAATTGCCGTCTGAAACATATCATCGGATTCATTGTCTTCACTGTCGTCGTTGTCCGCTTCGTCGTCCTCGCCGTTGGTGCTAAAGCCGTCTCTTTCTGCACGTTCCTCGTTATCGGAGTGTGAGCCGTCTTTCTCACAACTACCGACAACTCCACGTTCAGCGTCTTCTGTGTGTGAGTCGTCTTTCTCACACACGCCGTCTTTCTGTGGATCGCGATCGTCTTCACCATTTTCACCTCCAGAATTCGTCATGTTCCGATGGTTAATGATTTTTTTCGCGATATCTCGTTTTCCACCGATGGCTGGCAAACCAAGCTTTTCGCACTCGCGTGTCAACCCAACTTTGGTGAAATTTTCGCACAATTCGTCAACCGTCGCCATTTCGTCGTTAGTTCGTCGTTATTCACTTGAATCCTTTCTCGTGTCGCTTGATCGCTTCACTTTATCTATATCGAGATCACGCACTTCCCGGACGAGCCCCCATGTAATAAAGGCGGACTTTGTTTGTACAGTTTGAAAGTTCAATCCTTTATTGTAATATTGGTAAGTAGTGTTCGATAAGATAGACTGTGATCGTTTTTTCGTCTGCACACTCCGGCTGGTCAATTGCAACTGCCTCCGCGTCACACGTCCTACATCATTGTCACCGTCGCGTTCACTCACACACTCTCACATCCCTTGCAAGTCATCGCGTGATTCCTCCTTACACATCCACATATATATATATATATATATATATATATATATATATATATATATATATATATATATAGATGTATATATATATATATATATATATATATATATATATATATATATATATATATATATATATATATATATATATATAGATATATAGATATATATATATATATATATATATATATATATATATATATATATATATATATATATATCTATATATATATATATATACATCTATTAATGGACCTTGTCGTACGGTTTAAGAAAAATATTAAACCCTATAGCTTCAAATCTATGCAACAAATTTGTATTCGTGCCCTATTTCCCCCCAAAACTGGGTTAAAATCTTTCTTGTGAATCAGCCTACTCAATTGGATCTTGTGTGTGGTAGGGTATGGTGGTACGGTTCGACTCCTGGAGATGGTAAGCGTCCAGAAAATTTACAGCATTTTCTCCCTCTTACTAATTATCTGTTTAACATTTACCGGAACATTTTTTTCCGGATATTAATTTCCTTCCACTAATTACGAAAAATTCACTAGTAAGCACCGTGAAAGCTTGGAATCAACACCCCCCACCGGACGGATTGTTTTCCCACAAGCATTTGACAACAATGTGCATGTAACACAACCAGTGGAGTCCGTGTTGAAATGTTTGAAACGTTTTGCAAAGGAAAAGGATTTATCCCTGGAAGAAAAAAGAAAACAAAATGGCGACGTAAAAGAAGAACTCATGGCGGCAAGGTGTACTCCGTTTGCGCCGGAATATTTTTTGCCTGGTCGCGCAGTTACATTGTAACGGAACCGGTTTGAAGGTATGTCAACGGGAGCTGTCAAATGGAACCGTTTGCCGTGCGGATTTTTGAAGTGTCACATTTCGAAAAATCTTAGTAGGCATGGAAATTGTATGCCGTAAACGGTGAGCCCCGCCGAACTGAAACTATATTACGTAATCGAGCCTTTCGAGAAGCTGAACGCACGGACCTCCACGCCGATAAAATCCATAGAAAATCCGGCCCAAATGGAACGCACGGCCGTCCTGTAGGACAGTTCAACGGGGGAGGATACACCCCCGCTGCAGGCAACGGTCGTGGTGCCCGTGGTGCCCGTGGAAACGGACGAAAAACTGGAGGTTGCTGGTAAGTGGAACGTGAAGTGATGAAGGATGCAATAATGTCGTTCGGTTTTTTCGTTCCTTTATTTCACGGTGCGCCCCGCTAGAGGACAACTCCACGCTGAAGGCAATCGTCGTGCCTGAGGGAAATGCACCGGCTCAACCGGACCAGGCTGCTGGTAGCTAGAATGGCGAAATGTGTGCGCGGTCCGGTAATACCGATGCTAGCTCGCTCGTCTTCTTCTGCTTTTTCTTGAAAGGTGTTGTGCCTGCTTTAGTGGATGACGGCATGGAAATGGACGACGCTCCGGCAGACGATACGCTGGTGAACGATTCACTTGATGATGAGCTGTCTTGAATGCTCAACCAATCATGGAAATCAAGACGCCCTGCTATTTCAGGTAGCACTCTGGGCATGATCTCGAAATCGATGATACGCGTTAGTGATGAGGACACCCCGGCCGACAAATGGCCGCCAAATACATCCAAGCAAAGGCGTCAAGTATCGTTCGATGATGGACCGGTAAAACATCCTCCCCCACCGGGCCAATCTTCGGATTCGTCCGATGATGACAATAGTTCTTTCTGGTCGTGCTTCCGTCGCAGACAGAAGTCGCCGAAATCTCCCGAGCCGTGGCCATCGGGGCTGCAGAAACGGCGCCCACCAACACCCGCAAAGGATGCCAACGGGGCTCGAAGTTAAATCTAAGATTCCGAACGAACTATCAGTTCTTATTTGTTCGCGTTTCGTTAATTAACAAAAATACATCAATCATTGTTTGTAGATGTTGATCTGCAGCATATGAACATTGTTGCGCGTTGTTACGTGTTCTTCTTGGGTACATTACTACAAGCTGACGCTTTCTGCTTGGTTTGATTTGGAGCTGTTCAGCAAAGAGTAGCATCACATTACGCGAACACTACGGCCATGTGCGAATATATATGGAAAACTGAACGGACGTTGGACGCACGTAGGCATCAACTCATGGTTCACGCACGGAAGTGGCGTAGACAAGGCAGTCATGTTTCACCTGTGGAATCTGACAAATGCGACGAATAGGCGGCACCGGACGATAGTGCGTGGGTTTGATTTTCAGAAATGGAAGTTGACTCTCGACACCGGATGAAGACTTCGTGGAAGCGTTTACCAGCAACACCGGATGGCAACAGATGACGACGTTAGGCTGATACTGATCAGGTCTGACGAGCTGATGATGGAGCAACCGGCCGTGAGCGAGACTATCGATGGGGGTACGTACGCGAAACACAAAAACCCCGAACGAATGCTTCAGTCGGTCGAACGGCTTACGCAGGAGCTGGTGTCCCAGTTGGAAGAACGGCACGTGCGTACTAACCCGGAGGAATGCAGTTCGATCGTTACCGGCGTACAGTTCAAGATAGGCGAAAAGGTAACAACGGGGCCGGGTGGAACGGTTGCCTTGGCGCTGAACGATCGTCTGCACGGTGATCCGCGGGTGGGATTGATTGTGGACGATGAAGGCAATCTGTAGAGCGAAGAACCACCATCCATTCTGTATCAAATGTCGATGCCGTTTGTGCAGCACATCCCGGTCGTGCTTAATTCAATCGATTGCATCTCGCTTGCGCCTTAAGAAGACCGGACGACGCCGGTGGTGACGACCACGAGAACCACGACAATGACTACGGTGGTGACGGCAACGGCGACGGCAACGACGACGACGACGGTGGCGACGAGTCGGGTAATCAAGCCTGTGCGCGTCGTATCCAATCCCGGCTCACCGAGGACGCGAAAGTTACAGCGTGAATCTTCCATCAACAAAGAGCCGGATGAGTCCAAGGTAAATGGCATGCTAGTGCTACCAACGCCGGCTGAATTGTTATACTTTATATAAACGCTAACACCCTGTAATATCTGTATATCTGTCTCTGGAGCTTCTGAATATCTGCAAAAGGAGAATTTCCAGGTTCTAGTATCCCTACACAGGTTCTGCCATCAATTTCGATTGTATAAATGCTAGTTTTAGCTTGTTATTTACTACTTACTTACTTACTCGGCTTGGGGCAAAAATCCTAAAAGCACTTTACGGGTTGGGTCGTCAAGTGTCATTCTCATGGCATGACCAGCCCACCGCAGCCTGGCGAGTCTGATCCGCTCCCCGATGGTGAGATCATCGTACAGCTCGTATAGCATCTTCCTCTCGAACGCGGCTCAGGGGGTTTCGTCAGTTTTGGACAGAGTCCATATCTCAGAGTCGTATGTGAGTACTGGGACTATAAATGCTCGGTACAGTCCCAGCTTCATCCGTCGCAACAGGTATTTAGAGTGGAGAAGTTTCTTCAGGTTGTAGTATGACCGGTTGGCAGCCAGTACCCTTGCGCGAGTTAAAAATTGTGCGTTACACTTATAAAGGTTCGGACGCGGATATACACTGAAGACGTCTGGTTTTACTGCTGGTCAAATTAAGAGTGATTTATTTGAACTATTGATACATGTATTTGGATTGGGGGAATTGGATTGGAACAGGAAACGGAGGTGGTGCTGATTCAGCTTCTCGGTTGCTAAGCCATTCGATGCAAACGATATTGGTGCAAGTTCGGTGCGAAGCATAAGCTGACGACGCTGTTGGCGGTCCCGTACGAAACAAAAGCTGACGTCGCAGGAATTACTGGGTCATCGGATGTTCGACCGATGTGTTAACTCGCGTAACTCAATATCAATGTGGTTGTCGGTGGATCTGGACTGACTTATACAAGATGGTTCCCGAAGCTTCCACCTCCGATTGCTCTCTCTAGCGCCAGATAGAAGTGAAGGCAGGCAAGCCCATCTCCCTGGCGCAAGCAAATCTCTCCTGGTGGTAGCAAAGAGCCCTGAGAGTTTTCCATCCACCTTCACCTGGCATGTGATGTTGGCCATTGTCATACTTACAAGCCTGGTAACCATGGCCGGCATTCCAAAAGAGCTCATTTCGTCGAGAGGTTTACCCTGGCTATGCTGTCATATGCGGCTTTAAAATCAATGAAGGGACGATAGGAGTGGATCTACTGCTCCGCCATCTTCTCCAAGATTTGCCGCATCGTGAAGATCTGGTCAGTGGTTGATTTTCCGTTTGGAAATCCTCTCTGATAGTTTCCATCTAGTTTTTAGCTATCCGGTAGAAACAGAACAGTCTCACCTTTAGTTGCAGATTGAAATGTTTTGCTTTCCTTTCGTAAATCCTTCTAAATTGAGGCTGTCTCTGCTCGTCTATAGTTGAAAGATAGGTTAGAAAGATTTCAGGAACTTATGCGAAATTAGAAGGGTTATCTACCTGATCCCACAACCCACACACAACCCCAACCCACACACACGCACGCGGAAGTATTTATCTGATTGTATTAATTAATTAATTTACTTTTTTTTATTTTTAGGTTAAACCCATAAAAATCCAAGATGTGAAAAGTGTGAAGAAAGAGCAACAGACCAAAATCGCCAAACCGGTAGTGGAAACCGTTACGAAGGTTTCCCGCGTTCGGCAACCAGTAGTGCCAAAGGGTGGCTCCATTATTACCGGCAGAACACCGGCAAAACCTTCCATCGGCAGTCCCATCCATCGTCCGGTTGCGAAACCACTCGCCACAAAACCGTACGCTCAACGTTCGGCGACGAAAAAGCTTCAACGTGACGCCACCCGGCAGCAAGCAGAAGCTCAAACCACCAGCGGTGCCAGTGGCAGCCGCCGGATGGTAAACCGATGTCGAAAATCCCACTACCGAAGGGTGAGAAAACTAACACACCACCGAGTCGTATTCCACCGCCGAAGCGGACCACACTCCAGGCGGGAAAGCAGTCATCCAAGCTCGGTGCATTGAAAACGTCTCCTGATGGTGCCCTTAAGAAGTAACGGCGCATAGCTAGCTTCCTTTTCTCTGTCGCTCTCTTTCGCGTAATCTTAGCTAGCTTATCTCATGGATGGTAGCAATTGAAACAAATACTTTACTATCTTACACACGTGCCCGGCTTGCTTAATAGAAGGCGATACCGTTTGCTGCTGGTCGGGATCGGTCAGATGATTTATCCATTGGCCGGTTAGTCGGGGCCCCGGAGGGTGTTCGATTCCTTTCTTTTCGTCTCTGTTACGTCGCATGTTACCTATTACCAACTAGCCCGAAACAAGCAGACACACACAAACCTGCAAAACCTTGATAGAGTTAGGGATAGAAATGAATTATAAAATAATCATACTTATAGCGATATATTCTAGTCCGCCCCCCCTCCCCCTCCATCCCCTTTTTTGCTCGCATAGTACGAATTGACGAACGAATATGCTTTTTTTAAAGCTTTTAGTTAAACGCGACCCCATAGTCTGGTGGAGAGCTTTCGCTTGTACTCGCAACGCAACCAGTAAGAATTGATTTACACATACCAGAAGAAGGAGCAAACGTAGCCGTACAATACTAAGAAAACCGATATTATGAACATCAGTATAGATATCTAAGTTACCTTACTTCGCTTTACCAGCGCATAATACTCTTGTGTAATTTAAATATTATACGTGCAAAATGGTCTGGCCCTGTAGACGAATAATTCTAAATATATATATATATATATATATATATATATATATATATATATATATATATATATATATATATATATATATATATATATATATATATATATATATATAAGTTAACGCACGGTGTCCGGGAGAAGTGTTTTTAAAAAAAAACTTAACTTTATTTCCATCGACCGGCGGAGTTAATAACCGTTCGGATTAGCGTCTGAGTATCAACTGAACTGTTTGGATGGATGCTGGTGCGCTGGTCCGTGTTGAATTATGCTGCGTGCTGAATAATACTGCGTTGCAAATTATGTTGTGCGCGCTGCTTTGTGGTTTGTTTGTTTATCGGTCGTGCGTGGTTTGTTTGTTTATCGGTGGCGCGTTCTGCTGCGTGGCGTTTCTCGTGTTGCGCTGTCGTCTTAACTCCTTACTGCGCTGTCGTCTTAACTCCTCCCCTCTTAAATGACTTTGCCCTCAAAGTCTCGTTGCTGCGTGGAATGAAGTTGGTCTGCTAACGAACGTTTCTGGTCGTTTCGCTTGAGTCATGTTTACTTTTATCGTCGTTCTCTTGAAGTGGAAGAATAAACAGATTATAAATGCGCATAGGCATATGAATGCAAAAGTTCCTCCGAATACATTAATTTTCCATCTTAGAGAATCATTCTGCAAGTTAATACTTTTTAGTTTTTCTCTATGTTCTATGGTGAGTTTTTGTACGAGTTGGAGAGGCGGTTTATGTTCGATTTCACCCTTATCGATGTTGATTCCTGCTGTTGATTTGAATGGTTTACCAGGAATGGTGACTTCGTCGTTTGAATAAATTTCTCCATTAATGATAATGTTACAATTTTCGAATTGTATGACGTAGGAACCGTTCAGTACTTGGTTCATTTTGCTGCAGTTTGATGCGATTTCTGCTATTGCGTCGTTGATTAGTATTGTGTCGTCTTTGATTCTTTTTATGAAGCCTCGACTATAAATCTTTTCGTAGTCACATTGTGAATCTTCTCTTCTCACAATTTGTTGAATGCATGTTGTGGGTTGTTGTATGCCGATTTGCGGACATATATAAACATCTTCTTGTTGTTGGCACTTCTCTGTCATGGAATATACGTGGGTTTGATTTTGTAATATAAAGTTTTGTGTGACGATTATACGTGCATCGTGTTGTATTATCGAGTCAATGTATTCGTACTCGTAGATTTTTGAAGATAGTTTGGGGAACTTTAGCATGTATAGTATATGAGATTCATTTACTGCTACTTGGGCAGTTGATTGCCTTAGCAATTCTTCCGGTGTGTTGTATTTAATGTTATTCTTCTCAAGAAACTGTTCTATTGATGTCAGATCCTCAAGGGATAGTAGCTTACTGCTCGGAATACCGTTTTTAGCTAACAGTATAGCGTCTTCTATGACATCCAATTTTTCTTGTAGCATATTTATGTTGGAAAGTAGAATAAGTTTCCGAATTTCCACTTGGTGTGACTCATAGCGTTCGTTTTCGATATTTACGACTTGGTTAGCGACATCAGTTATTTGTTTCAACCTGTCGTTGAAGCCTTGGTTGATTATTATTTGTTTGTTGCTTTCTGCTATCAGGGAGTTCATTGTGGAGTTTATGACATGTAGGTCGTCTGCATCTGGAGTTCCAGCGATCCATTTCCAAATTTTTCCTATCGTGTCCCATCGTTTTTGTCTTTTCACAAATGGTTTGATTTTCGCAAAAGTGTCCTTTAGCATGCTAGCTTTTATGCTGATCAAATTTTCGATAGATTCAGTAGAATTTCCATTTGGACTATCTTGTAATGTTTTCTCTATTGTTTCGTTTATATCAGTTAAATCTATTGGATGTATTGTTCTTACGTATCCAATTTGAATCTTAGCTTTACCTATCGGTATTATGGCTAATGGATTGTTATTTAAATCATATATGTTTATGTCTGCGAAAATTAGTTTGATCAACAGGATCGTAAGTATTCTGTAACGATAGTTAAAACAATTTTGAAAAAGTATTAATATTTTTTCATTACTTTCTTAAGTTTACTTTATGTATTTTTCGATTGTTTGAATCGATAATATATGTTGGATGATTCTCCTTTACTTTTACTGCATTAAAACGACTTTCGCGTTTGTTATTCGTCTTTTTCTTTTCGAATGCATATTCGTTTTCTACGTAATCCTTATATTTTTCATCTTTGATTTTTTCTTCATTCTTTTTGAATATCTGTAGTATTCTTTCATTTGTTTTTTCTCTTATTCTTGATCTCTCTAGCGAATCGTTTGATATTTCTCCTACATACACATTTCGTGGTGTATCCTTTATGAATGAATGTATGCTGTGATTATACTTATAAACAGCTTGTTGTACTAATGTTATAATGCTCATCTCTGGATTGAGTTTTTTTGTGCATCTAGCGATTTCTCTAATTGTTGAATGGCAACGTTCTATTTGTCCATTCGTTTCTGAACGATTAACTGGAGTTTTAAATATTTTTGTTCCTAGGTTTAGTATTGATTGTTCGATAACGTTTGAGACAAACGTACATTCGTTGTCTATTACAATTTGAGCTGGTAAGTCCCAGTCATATAGGAGTTGTAGTAAAACTTCCTTTATATCAGCGATTGATTTCGATTTTATCGGTCGTATTTTAACGTATTTTGAAAATTTATCTATAGATGAGATAAATAAAAAGTTTGCGTTATAAGCAAATATGTCAATATGGATAATTTCTCCAGGATATGTCGGTATTGGTGTTTTTACTGGTATAAATTCTTGGGGTTTTCTCTCGTATTTTTCTGTTTTACATATCTCACAATTTTTTACAATGTTTTGAATACTTTTTCTCATTCCGGGAAAGTAGAATTTTTTTATAAATTGCAATGAGTTTTCCTTAGCATTTCTGTGAGCAAAATTATGAATATTCTTGATTTCTTCAATTTGTGTTTCTTCATCGCATAGGTCTTGTACTTGTCTTTGGGAAAATCTAGCTTTGATTGTTTTTGGATTGTAGAGAGTTTTATAAACTTCTTGGATAATTCCCATTGTTTGTTCATCTGTGTGAATTCCATTAATTACATTTGGATTGATTAATTTTTTGAATTTATCCTTGATAAAATCAGAAGTAAATGTTGGTTCAATAAAAATATGTCTTCTGAATTTTGGGAAAGGGGTAATTAATTGGTATGAAGAATTAGTTCCAATTTTAAATACTAGTTGGTTGTGGAATACATTAATTGGTGCTTCTGTTGAAGGTATATAAGAATGATCGTCTTCGTCAGCTGAGTGCTGAGTTGGCGTTAATGAGTTTAGTTGTATACGGGAAAGTGCATCTGCTACAACGTTTGATCTTCCGGGTTTGTAGAATAATTGGTAATCGTGTTCCTCCATGAAAGATTTCCATCTTTTCAGTTTTGCGTTGTTGTTCTGCGGAGATAAAGCAAATGTTAATGGTTGATGATCTGTATGAATATTAATTTTAGCTCCGTATATGAAATTTCTCAATGTTTGTAGTGCCCAAACGATGGCAAGCATTTCCTTTTCGTTGGTTGCATAATTTTCCTCTGTTTTGGAAAGAGTACGAGAAATGAAGGTTATCGGTCTATCACCGTCGTGACATTTTTGTGAAAGCACAGCTCCTAGTGCTTTTTCCGATGCGTCTGTTGTTAGTTCGAATGGCTTCTGGAAATCTGGAAAAGCTAAAACATCATTAGAAGATATTATGTCTTTAAGGGTTTGAAATGCGTTTTTTGCGGTTTGATCAAATTTAATAGGGAAATTTTTTGATTCGTGTTTGGAAATTTGGCGATGGCCATCCTCCCCTCTTAGGAGTTTTGTGATGGGTTTTGCCAGTTGTGCATAGTTTTTAATAAACCTGCGGTAGTAACCTGACATTCCTAAGAATCTTCTTAGTTCTTTAAGGTTTTGTGGTTCTGGGAATTTTTTTATGGCTTCAATCTTTTTTATATTTGGTTTAAGTCCTTCACTTGAGACTATGAATCCGAGGAATTCAACTTCTGTCTTTAGAAATTCAGATTTATCCGGTTGTATTTTGAAATTAGCGGCTCTCAGAGTTTCTAGAACAATTCTTAAATTTTGCAGATGTTCTTCAACTGTTTTGCTAAAAATGATAATGTCATCGATGTATATGTGACAAATTTTTCCGATGTGTTCCCTTAAAGTGTCGTCCATGACGCGTTGGAATATTGAAGGGGCATTTTTTAAACCAAATGGCATGCGTACGAATTCATATTTTCCGTTGTTTATTGAAAATGCAGTTTTTTTCGATATCATTTTCCGACATAGGTACTTGATGAAATCCTGACGCTAAGTCAAGAGTTGTGAAATATTTATTTGAACCTAGATTGGCTAAAACAGTAGATGGATCCGGAATAGGATATTTATCGCTTATTGTTTGAGTGTTCAATTTTCTGTAGTCTACGACAAGTCTATATTTTTTTTCATTGGCAGCATCCAGTTTTTTTGGAACAATCCACACTGGTGCATTGTATGGGGATTTCGAAGGTCTGATGATTCCATCATTTAGGAGTTTTTCAATTTGCTTGTTAACTTCACCTTTAAGTGCTTGGGGATAGGGATACGTTTTACTATAAACTGGTGATTCATCTTTTGTTCTTATTGTCGCTTTTACTCGCGATGTACAAGGTAGTTTCAAATCTGGTGGTTGGAAAAGATCTTGATATTCCTGTAATAGGTCATGTAGCTTTCTTTTTTCGTTTTGGTTCAGATGATTATCACGAATGTTTATTTTATTTACTTCCTGTAGTTGGTATTGTTGTAATGGAATGACATGTGTGCCATCAATGATTAATATTTCATTGGCTGTGTCAATTACTGCTTTAATTTCCTTTAGTGAATCGTGTCCAATTATGGCATCAAACGATTTTAAATTTTCTAAATGATAAAATTTTAGCATTTTATCTGAATATGGTTTGAATAATCGTGCTTGAGAATAAGCGTCGATTTTAATATCTCCTGCTACGGATGATACGAAAAATGGTTTATCAACCTTGTGTGAAATTTTTGCATATTTTGGATGTATGTAATTTTTATTAGATCCAGTATCAATTAACATTTTGAGTGGTTCTGAAGCGTTACCATAGAATAAGAAGTAAGGCAACGCTGGGTTTATTCTAAAAAAATCAGCTCTGCTTCTTCAAAAGTTTCTCTGAAGTTATTACCTTCTTGTTTTTCAATTGTTCTGAAATATCGTTCGAATGACTGTTGCACATTGTCAACCGTTGTGTTATTCACGTTGTTGTTTACGTTTTCGAATGTTTGTGCAAGATTGGCATCTGCTATATGATTAATGTTGTTTATGTTTCTGGCCTTTGTTTGGATATTATTGACTCTAGGTCGTTTTGGTGGTCTCACATTGTTTGAATTTGGACGATTTCCGTAATTTACTTGGCGAGTTCTGATAGATTGATCAACGTCCATCGGTTCTGGTGGAGGTTGACGTTGAAATTGATTAGATTGCATTTTTTGAAAGGGCTGTTGATGCCTTGGAATGAAATTGTTAAAATTTCGATTTCCATACATTGGAGGTTTTGGGTAATGAGGCCTAGGTGGTGGCTGGGCATGTGTGTACCTTATTGGTGTTGGTGGCGGTAAGGGAATCATATTCCTTGGTGCCGTTGGTGGAGTGTATGTTCTCGGTTTTGTTAACATTTTTCTGCATTCAATATTTTGGAAAGAGATACAATAGCTGTATGCTCCTGCAAGCGATGTTGGCTCATAATTCCTTATGAACTTGTAAACGTCTCCATCGAGTCCTCTCATGAAAGCATCAATTGCTTTTTTGTTGTACATTTCAATTAAAGCTCTGGAAGCTTCGGGGTGTGTAAACCTTTCATCGGTATTTATTTGATTTGCGATGAGGGACAGTAATCTGTTCACCTCGTCGTAATATACTTCAAGTGAGCGGTTCTTCTGTTGCACGCTCATGAGTTGGAAGTCCAATGTTTCCAAGTCACGTTTTTCGCCGTAATAGGTGATCAATGTTTTTTTGATCAGGTTCCAATTTATGCCTACGTTTGAAGCGACGAGTGATTCATTCGCTTCACCGCGTATTTTTCTACGAATGAATTTGCAGATCATGTGGTATTTATTTTGACGTTCGATGGTATCTGTACCTTTAGTTTGATAGAGTTTCACTAAACTGTCTACATCATTTAACCAGCTATTCAGTTCGCTGGGATCCCCAGTGAATGTTGGTAGATCTTTTACCAAATCGGGAATTTTTTCAAAAGTTTCAGGATTTACACTTGTTCCATCTGGCTTTGTGAAATAAAGCGGTGGATCAGAATAATCGATAAAAGTGGGGGCAATATTGCACGCTTCGAGTGCGGCAATGCGGTTGATAATTTGATCAAGTTCGGGTCTCGACATTTTCAATGTTAGAGATTGTAATGAATTAATTAGATCCTCCAGGATTTTTTCGTTAGTTTAAACACGTTTTTAACTTCACTTGATTGAGTTAGTAATATGTAATATTAATTTGCAATCGTTTTTAATACTCGTTTTTGATTTTTTTTCACTGTTTGAAATTTTCACTTACGATTTTTTATAAATCACTGTACTTACGGTACCATACGCATCCTGTTTCGGGCGTTGGATGTACGTCTTATGTTGTCTTTATCAGCTCCTCTAGCGGGCCTTATGTTGTTTTTCGCTCCTCTAACGGGCGATGTGTTGTTTTTTGCTGGGAAACCGGCTATGATATTCTTCCTTCTCAGTGTGATGGATGGTTCCTTTTTGTCCTGCGTGAGCTGCTAACTGCACAGGTGACTCGGGATCCTTTTCACACGGCTGCACTCGGCGATCAGGAAGTCTTTTTTAGTTTAGGATTTGGTGGTAACTTTCACTCTAACGTGGTTACTTTTCACTTGCACCTTAACTTTATTTTTCACATAGCGCGGTCCCTATTCGGGCGCCAGTTAACGCACGGTGTCCGGGAGAAGTGTTTTTAAAAAAAACTTAACTTTATTTCCATCGACCGGCGGAGTTAATAACCGTTCGGATTAGCGTCTGAGTATCAACTGAACTGTTTGGATGGATGCTGGTGCGCTGGTCCGTGTTGAATTATGCTGCGTGCTGAATAATGCTGCGTTGCAAATTATGTTGTGCGCGCTGCTTTGTGGTTTGTTTGTTTATCGGTCGTGCGTGGTTTGTTTGTTTATCGGTGGCGCGTTCTGCTGCGTGGCGTTTCTCGTGTTGCGCTGTCGTCTTAACTCCTTACTGCGCTGTCGTCTTAACTTATATATATATATATATATATATATATATATATATATATATATATATATATATATATATATATATATATATATATATATATATATACATCTATTAATGGACCTTGTCGATTTAAGAAAAATAATAAACCCTATAGCTTCAAATCTATGCAACAAATATGTATACGTGCCCTATTTCCCCCCAAAACTGGGTTAAAATCTTTCTTGTGAATCAGCCTACTCAATTGGATCTTGTGTGTGGTAGGGTATGGTGGTACGGTTCGACTCCTGGAGATGGTAAGCGTCCAGAAAATTTACAGCATTTTCTCCCTCTTACTAATTATCTGTTTGACATTTACCGGAACATTTTTTTCCGGATATTCATTTCCTTCCACTAATTACGAAAAATTAACTAGTAAGCACCGTGAAAGCTTGGAATCAACACCCCCCACCGGACGGATTGTTTTCCCACAAGCATTTGACAACAATGTGCATGTAACACAACCAGTGGAGTCCGTGTTGAAATGTTTGAAACGTTTCGCAAAGGAAAAGGATTTATCCCTGGAAGAAAAAAGAAAACAAAATGGCGACGTAAAAGAAGAACTCATGGCGGCAAGGTGTACTCCGTTTGCGCCGGAATATTTTTTACCTGGTCGCGCAGTTACATTGTAACGGAACCGGTTTGAAGGTATCCCAACTTTCATCTGTTATAAAAAAAGGCTAAATTAAAAAAAAAAATTGCCCGATCCTCGCCATAACTGCTCGCTTCATGCGCGAATGCTCGTTACGCTCTTAGAGCAGCTCAGCACCATGCCAGTTTGCCGTTGGAACGAGCAGCACAGCACACACCCGTTCGCTCTCGCGTGCAGAGGCGCTCAAACAGTTTCTCGCTTTCCGCAATGTGCCGTGCACTGCTCGAACCATGATCCTCCGCTTGAGAGCCCCTGAGTGCGAGAGAGCGAACACACGTGTGCAGGGGCGCTCGAACTGTTTCTCGCGCGCCGTTTTGGTACTGGCATGCAGTGCGCATTTTAAAACCGTCTGGACACCCCTGCAAATTTTTGCTTCTCTCTTTCTTTATTCGCTCTGCCCTGAGCACGCTGAGAGACAGTCGTGTTCTGAATGTGATGGGGAGAGGACGTCCCATGCGCACGGATAAGCCGAGGCGCATGACCCGGTGTTTCAATGCAGATGGTGTTAGGATTAATCGTGTATTTGCGTGTATGTGAGCTGCGGTAGCCTGGAGATTCAGTTCAGTTGACGATCGATTCGTGTTTGCCGCTTCCCGAAACATGTTTTCTGCGAGAGATGAGGTATGGTTCAGCATCTCATGTACGGCGAAGAGCACCATTTCTCAACTCACAGTCTTGTTTTTTCCCCCTAAAGGAACACTGGCGAACACGAGGAGTGCAACGGAATAGTGAGAAACATTGAACGGGTTTGTTAAATAAAAAAATAATTTAGCGTAATATCACAATCTAATCCGAGTGTTATTGTTTATATGTTTTCATTTGCGCTGCCATAGCGCCTCTGGCCTATGACAGCTTGGATCCGAAGGAAATAGGTGAAAAAACTACGTGAAACCACGCGTTCGAACTGTTATAATTAGCTAAATCTGCTGCTCTCTAAGGCAAGATTAAGCATCGAGATTTAGCTAAAAGAACTCGAAAACCGCTATAAGCCTGCTATAAAATGTCAGTTGGGATCCCAACTGACATCTGTTATACAAAAAAGGCTAAATTTCAAAAAAAAATTGCCCGATCCTCGCCATAACTGCTCGCTTCATGCGCGAATGCTCGTTACGCTCTTAGAGCAGCTCAGCACCATGCCAGTTTGTCGTTGGAACGAGCAGCACAGCACACACCCGTTCGCTCTCGCGTGCAGTGGCGCTCAAAGATTTTCTCGCTTTCCGCAATGTGCCGTGCACTGCTCGAACCATGATCTTCCGTTTAAGAGCCCCTGAGTGCGAGAGAGCGAACACACGCGTGCAGGGTCGCTCGAACTGTTTCTCGCGCCCCGTTTTGGTACTGATATGCAGCGCGCATTATAAAACCGTCTGGAAATCCCTGCAAATTTTTGTTTCTCTCTTTCTTTATTCGCTCTGGCATGAGCACGCTGAGCGACAGTCGTGTTCTGAATGTGATGGAGGGAGGATGCCGCACGCGCACGGATAAGCCGAAGCGCATGACCGGGTGTTTGAATGCAGATGGATTGTTCGTGTTTTGCGTGTAGGTGAGCTGCGGTAGCCTGGAGTTTCACTCGGTGATGATCAATTCGTGTTTGCCGCTTCCCGTAACATGTTTTCTGCGAGAGATGAGGTATGGTTCAGCATCTCATGTACGACGAACAGCACCATTTCTCAACTCACCGTCTTGTTTTTCCCCCTAAAGGAACACTGGCGAACACGAGGAGTGCAACGGAATAGTGAGAAACATTGAACGGGTTTGTTAATTAAAAAAATAATTTAGCGTAATATCACAATCTAATCCGAGTGTTATTGTTTATATGTTTTCATTTGCGCTGCCATAGCGCCTCTGGCCTATGACAGCTTGGATCCGAAGGAAATGGGTGAAAAAACTACGTGAAACCACGCGTTCGAACTGTTATAATTAGCTAAATCTGCTGCTCTCTAAGGCAAGATTTAGTATCGAGATTTAGGTAAAAGAACTCGAAAAACGCCATAAGCCTGCTATAAAATGTCAGTTGGGATGTCAACGCGAGCTGTCAAATGGAACCGTTTGCCATGCGGATTTGTGAAGTGTCACATTTCGAAAAATCTTAGTAGGCATGGAAATTGTATGCCGTAGACGGTGAGCCCCGCCGAACTGAAACTATATTACGTAATCGAGCCTTTCGAGAAGCTGAACGCACGGACCTCCACGCCGATAAAATCCATAGAAAATCCGGCCCAAATGGAACGCACGGCCGTCCTGTAGGACAGTTCAACGGGGGAGGATACACCCCCGCTGCAGGCAACGGTCGTGGTGCCCGTGGTGCCCGTGGAAACGGACGAAAAACTGGTGGCTACTGGTAAGTGGAACGTGAAGTGATGAAGGATGCAATAATGTCGTTCGGTTCTTTCGTTCCTTTCGTTTACGGCGCGCCCCGCTAGAGAACAACTCCACGCTGAAGGCAATCGTCGTGCCTGAGGGAAATGCACCGGCTCAACCGGACCAGGCTGCTGGTAGCTAGAATGGCGAAATGTGTGCGCGGTCCGGTAATACCGATGCTAGCTCGCTAGTCTTCTTCGGCTTTTTCTTGAAAGGTGCTGTGTCTGCTTTAGTGGATGACGGCATGGAAATGGACGACGCTCCGGCAGACGGTACGCTGGTGAACGATTCACTTGATGATGAGCTGTCTTGAATGCTCAACCAATCATGGAAATCAAGACGCCCTGCTATTTCAGGTAGCACTCTGGGCATGATCTCGAAATCGATGATACGCGTTAGTGATGAGGACACCCCGGCCGACAAATGGCCGCCAAATACATCCAAGCAAAGGCGTCAAGTATCGTTCAATGATGGACCGGTAAAACATCCTCCCCCACAGGGCCAATCTTCGGATTCGTCCGATTCGGATTCGACAATAGTTCTTTCTGGTCGTGCTTCCGTCGCAGACAGAAGTAGCCAAAATCTCCCGAGCCGGGACCATCGGGGCTGCAGAAACGGCGCCCACCAACACCCGCAAAGGATGCCAACGGGGCTCGAAGTTAAATCTAAGATTCCGAACGAACTATCAGTTCTTATTTGTTCGCGTTTCGTCAATTAACAAAAATACATCAATCATTGTTTGTAGATGTTGATCTGCAGCATATGAACATTGTTGCGCGTTGTTACGTGTTCTTCTTGGGCACATTACTACAAGCTGACGCTTTCTGTTTGGTTTGATTTGGAGCTGTTCTGCAAAGAGTAGCATCACATTACGCGAACACTACGGCCATGTGCGAATATATATGGAAAACTGAACGGACGTTGGACGCACGTAGGCATCAACTCATGGTTCACGCACGGAAGTGGCGTAGACAAGGCAGTCATGTTTCACCTGTGGAATCTGAAAAATGCGACGAATAGGCGGCACCGGACGATAGTGCGTGGGTTTGATTTTCAGAAATGGAAGTTGACTCTCGACACCGGATGAAGACTTCGTGGAAGCGTTTACCAGCAACACCAGATGGCAACAGATGACGACGTTAGGCTGATACTGATCAGGTCTGACGAGCTGATGATGGAGCAACCGGCCGTGAGCGAGACTATCAATGGGGGTACGTACGCGAAACACAAAAACCCCGAACGAATGCTTCAGTCGGTCGAACGGCTTACGCAGGAGCTGGTGTCCCAGTTGGAAGAACGGCACGTGCGTACTAACCCGGAGGAATGCAGTTCGATCGTTACCGGCATACAGTTCAAGATAGGCGAAAAGGTAACAACGGGGCCGGGTGGAACGGTTGCCTTGGCGCTGAACGATCGTCTGCACGGTGATCCGCGGGTGGGATTGATTGTGGACGATGAAGGCAATCGGGAGAGCGAAGAACCACCATCCATTCTGTATCAAATGTCGATGCCGTTTGTGCAGCACATCCCGGTCGTGCTTAATTCAATCGATTGCATCTCGCTTGCGCCTTTAGAAGAGCGGACGACGCCGGTGGTGACGACCACGACAACCACGACAATGACCACGGTGGTGGCGGCAACGGCGACGGCAACGACGACGACAACGGTGGCGACGAGTCGGGTAATAAAGCCTGTGCGCGTCGTATCCAATCCCGGCTCACCGAGGACGCGAAAGTTACAGCGTGAATCTTCCATCAACAAAGAGGCGGATGAGTCCAAGGTAAATGGCATGCTAGTGCTACCAACGCCGGCTGAATTGTTACACTTTATATAAACGCTAACACCCTGTAATATCTGTATATCTGTCTCTGGAGCTTTACTAGCACGATTCGATTTATTATGTTGTTCGAATATCTGCAAAAGGAGAATTTCCAGGTTCTAGTATCCCTACACAGGTTCTGCCATCAATTTCGATTGTATAAATGCTAGTTTTAGCTTGTTATTTACTACTTACTTACTTACTCGGCTTGGGGCAAAAATCCTAAAAGCACTTTACGGGTTGGGTCGTCAAGTGTCATTCTCATGGCATGACCAGCCCACCGCAGCCTGGCGAGTCTGATCCGCTCCCCGATGGTGAGATCATCGTACAGCTCGTATAGCATCTTCCTCTCGAACGCGGCTCAGAGGGTTTCGTCAGTTTTGGACAGAGTCCATATCTCAGAGTCGTATGTGAGTACTGGGACTATAAATGCTCGGTACAGTCCCAGCTTCATCCGTCGCAACAGGTATATAGAGTGGAGAAGTTTCTTCAGGCTGTAGTATGACCGGTTGGCAGCCAGTACCCTTGCGCGTAACTCAATATCAATGTGGTTGTCGGTGGATCTGGACTGACTTATACAAGATGGTTCCCGAAGCTTCCACCTCCGATTGCTCTCTCTAGCGCCAGATAGAAGTGAAGGCAGGCAAGCCCATCTCCCTGGCGCAAGCAAATCTCTCCTGGTGGTAGCAAAGAGCCCTGAGAGTTTTCCATCCACCTTCACCTGGCATGTGAAGTTGGCCATTGTCATACTTACAAGCCTGGTAAGCTTGGCCGGCATTCCAAAAGAGCTCATTGCGTCGAGAAGTTTACCCTTGCTATGCTGTCATATGCGGCTTTAAAATCAATGAAGAGATGATAGGAGTGGATCTACTGCTCCGCCATCTTCTCCAAGATTTGCCGCATCGTGAAGATCTGGTCAGTGGTTGATTTTCCGTTTGGAAATCCTCTCTGATAGTTTCCATCTAGTTTTTAGCTATCCGGTAGAAACAGAACAGTCTCACCTTTAGTTGCAGATTGAAATGTTTTGCTTTCCTTTCGTAAATCCTTCTAAATTGAGGCTGTCTCTGCTCGTCTATAGTTGAAAGATAGGTTAGAAAGATTTCAGGAACTTATGCGAAATTAGAAGGGTTATCTACCTGATCCCACAACCCACACACAACCCCAACCCACACATAACCCCAACCCACACACAATCCCAACCCACACACACGCACGCGGAAGTATTTATCTGATTGTATTAATTAATTAATTTACTTTTTTTTATTTTTAGGTTAAACCCATAAAAATCCAAGATGTGAAAAGTGTGAAGAAAGAGCAACAGACCAAAATCGCCAAACCGGTAGTGGAAACCGTTACGAAGGTTTACCGCGTTCGGCAACCAGTAGTGCCAAAGGGTGGCTCCATTATTACCGGCAGAACACCGGCAAAACCTTCCATCGGCAGTCCCATCCATCGTCCGGTTGCGAAACCACTCGCCACAAAACCGTACGCTCAACGTTCGGTGACGAAAAAGCTTCAACGTGACGCCACCCGGCAGCAAGCAGAAGCTCAAACCACCAGCGGTGCCAGTGGCAGCCGCCGGATGGTAAACCGATGTCGAAAATCCCACTACCGAAGGGTGAGAAAACTAACACACCACCGAGTCGTATTCCACCGCCGAAGCGGACCACACTCCAGGCGGGAAAGCAGTCATCCAAGCTCGGTGCATTGAAAACGTCTCCTGATGGTGCCCTTAAGAAGTAACGGCGCATAGCTAGCTTCCTTTTCTCTGTCGCTCTCTTTCGCGTAATCTTAGCTAGCTTATCTCATGGATGGTAGCAATTGAAACAAATACTTTACTATCTTACACATGTGCCCGGCTTGCTTAATAGAAGGCGATACCGTTTGCTGCTGGTCGGGATCGGTCAGATGATTTATCCATTGGCCGGTTAGTCGGGGCCCCGGAGGGTGTTCGATTCCTTTCTTTTCGTCTCTGTTACGTCGCATGTTACCTATTACCAACTAGGCCGAAACAAGCAGACACACACAAACCTGCAAAACCTTGATAGAGTTAGGGATAGAAATGAATTATAAAATAATCATACTTATAGCGATATATTCTAGTCCGCCCCCCCCCCCCCCTCCGCCCCCTTTTTGATCGCATAGTACGAATTTACGAACGAATATGCTTTTTTTAAAGCTTTTAGTTAAACGCGACCCCATAGTCTGGTGTAGAGCTTTCGCTTGTACTCGCAACGCAACCAGTAAGAATTGATTTACACATACCAGAAGAAGGAGCAAACGTAGCCGTACAATATAAAGAAAACCGATATTATGAACATCAGTATACATATTTAAGTTACCTTACTTCGCTTTACCAGCGCATAATACTCTTGTGTAATTTAAATATTATACGTGCAAAATGGTCTGACCCTGTAGACGAATAATTCTAAATATATATATATATATATATATATATATATATATATATATATATATATATATATATATATATATATATATATATATATATATATATATATACATCTATTAATGGACCTTGTCGTACGGTTTAAGAAAAATAATAAACCCTATAGCTTCAAATCTATGCAACAAATATGTATACGTGCCCTATTTCCCCCCAAAACTGGGTTAAAATCTTTCTTGTGAATCAGCCTACTCAATTGGATCTTGTGTGTGGTAGGGTATGGTGGTACGGTTCGACTCCTGGAGATGGTAAGCGTCCAGAAAATTTACAGCATTTTCTCCCTCTTACTAATTATCTGTTTGACATTTACCGGAACATTTTTTTCCGGATATTCATTTCCTTCCACTAATTACGAAAAATTAACTAGTAAGCACCGTGAAAGCTTGGAATCAACACCCCACACCGGACGGATTGTTTTCCCACAAGCATTTGACAACAATGTGCATGTAACACAACCAGTGGAGTCCGTGTTGAAATGTTTGAAACGTTTCGCAAAGGAAAAGGATTTATCCCTGGCAGAAAAAAGAAAACAAAATGGCGACGTAAAAGAAGAACTCATGGCGGCAAGGTGTACTCCGTTTGCGCCGGAATATTTTTTGCCTGGTCGCGCAGTTACATTGTAACGGAACCGGTTTGAAGGTATCCCAACTGACATCTGTTATACAAAAAAGGCTAAATTAAAAAAAAAAATTGCCCGATCCTCGCCATAACTGCTCGCTTCATGCGCGAATGCTCGTTACGCTCTTAGAGCAGCTCAGCACCATGCCAGTTTGTCGTTGGAACGAGCAGCACAGCACACACCCGTTCGCTCTCGCGTGCAGTGGCGCTCAAAGATTTTCTCGCTTTCCGCAATGTGCCGTGCACTGCTCGAACCATGATCTTCCGTTTAAGAGCCCCTGAGTGCGAGAGAGCGAACACACGTGTGCAGGGTCGCTCGAACTGTTTCTCGCGCCCCGTTTTGGTACTGATATGCAGCGCGCATTATAAAACCGTCTGGAAATCCCTGCAAATTTTTGTTTCTCTCTTTCTTTATTCGCTCTGGCATGAGCACACTGAGCGACAGTCGTGTTCTGAATGTGATGGAGGGAGGATGCCGCACGCGCACGGATAAGCCGAAGCGCATGACCGGGTGTTTGAATGCAGATGGATTGTTCGTGTTTTGCGTGTAGGTGAGCTGCGGTAGCCTGGAGTTTCACTCGGTGATGATCAATTCGTGTTTGCCGCTTCCCGTAACATGTTTTCTGCGAGAGATGAGGTATGGTTCAGCATCTCATGTACGACGAACAGCACCATTTCTCAACTCACCGTCTTGTTTTTCCCCCTAAAGGAACACTGGCGAACACGAGGAGTGCAACGGAATAGTGAGAAACATTGAACGGGTTTGTTAATTAAAAAAATAATTTAGCGTAATATCACAATCTAATCCGAGTGTTATTGTTTATATGTTTTCATTTGCGCTGCCATAGCGCCTCTGGCCTATGACAGCTTGGATCCGAAGGAAATGGGTGAAAAAACTACGTGAAACCACGCGTTTCGAACTGTTATAATTAGCTAAATCTGCTGCTCTCTAAGGCAAGATTTAGTATCGAGATTTAGGTAAAAGAACTCGAAAAACGCCATAAGCCTGCTATAAAATGTCAGTTGGGATGTCAACGCGAGCTGTCAAATGGAACCGTTTGCCATGCGGATTTGTGAAGTGTCACATTTCGAAAAATCTTAGTAGGCATGGAAATTGTATGCCGTAGACGGTGAGCCCCGCCGAACTGAAACTATATTACGTAATCGAGCCTTTCGAGAAGCTGAACGCACGGACCTCCACGCCGATAAAATCCATAGAAAATCCGGCCCAAATGGAACGCACGGCCGTCCTGTAGGACAGTTCAACGGGGGAGGATACACCCCCGCTGCAGGCAACGGTCGTGGTGCCCGTGGTGCCCGTGGAAACGGACGAAAAACTGGAGGCTACTGGTAAGTGGAACGTGAAGTGATGAAGGATGCAATAATGTCGTTCGGTTCTTTCGTTCCTTTCGTTTACGGCGCGCCCCGCTAGAGAACAACTCCACGCTGAAGGCAATCGTCGTGCCTGAGGGAAATGCACCGGCTCAACCGGACCAGGCTGCTGGTAGCTAGAATGGCGAAATGTGTGCGCGGTCCGGTAATACCGATGCTAGCTCGCTAGTCTTCTTCGGCTTTTTCTTGAAAGGTGCTGTGTCTGCTTTAGTGGATGACGGCATGGAAATGGACGACGCTCCGGCAGACGATACGTTGGTGAACGATTCACTTGATGATGAGCTGTCTTGAATGCTCAACCAATCATGGAAATCAAGACGCCCTGCTATTTCAGGTAGCACTCTGGGCATGATCTCGAAATCGATGATACGCGTTAGTGATGAGGACACCCCGGCCGACAAATGGCCGCCAAATACATCCAAGCAAAGGCGTCAAGTATCGTTCAATGATGGACCGGTAAAACATCCTCCCCCACCGGGCCAATCTTCGGATTCGTCCGATGATGACAATAGTTCTTTCTGGTCGTGCTTCCGTCGCAGACAGAAGTAGCCAAAATCTCCCGAGCCGTGGCCATCGGGGCTGCAGAAACGGCGCCCACCAACACCCGCAAAGGATGCCAACGGGGCTCGAAGTTAAATCTAAGATTCCGAACGAACTATCAGTTCTTATTTGTTCGCGTTTCGTTAATTAACAAAAATACATCAATCATTGTTTGTAGATGTTAGTCTGCAGCATATGAACATTGTTGCGCGTTGTTGCGTGTTCTTCTTGGGTACATTACTACAAGCTGACGCTTTCTGCTTGGTTTGATTTGGAGCTGTTCAGCAAAGGGTAGCATCACATTACGCGAACACTACGGCCATGTGCGAATATATATGGAAAACTGAACGGACGTTGGACGCACGTAGGCATCAACTCATGGTTCACGCACGGAAGTGGCGTAGACAAGGCAGTCATGTTTCACCTGTGGAATCTGACAAATGCGACGAATAGGCGGCACCGGACGATAGTGCGTGGGTTTGATTTTCAGAAATGGAAGTTGACTCTCGACACCGGATGAAGACTTCGTGGAAGCGTTTACCAGCAACACCGGATGGCAACAGATGACGACGTTAGGCTGATACTGATCAGGTCTGACGAGCTGATGATGGAGCAACCGGCCGTGAGCGAGACTATCAATGGGGGTACGTACGCGAAACACAAAAACCCCGAACGAATGCTTCAGTCGGTCGAACGGCTTACGCAGGAGCTGGTGTCCCAGTTGGAAGAACGGCACGTGCGTACTAACCCGGAGGAATGCAGTTCGATCGTTACCGGCGTACAGTTCAAGATAGGCGAAAAGGTAACAACGGGGCCGGGTGGAACGGTTGCCTTGGCGCTGAACGATCGTCTGCACGGAGATCCGTGGGTGGGATTGATTGTGGACGATGAAGGCAATCGGGAGAGCGAAGAACCACCATCCATTCTGTATCAAATGTCGATGCCGTTTGTGCAGCACATCCCGGTCGTGCTTAATTCAATCGATTGCATCTCGCTTGCGCCTTTAGAAGAGCGGACGACGCCGGTGGTGACGACCACGAGAACCACGACAATGACTACGGTGGTGACAATGACTACGACGCGTCCGGCTCACCGAGGACGCGAAAGTTACAGCGTGAATCTTCCATCAACAAAGAGGCGGATGAGTCCAAGGTAAATGGCATGCTAGTGCTACCAACGCCGGCTGAATTGTTACACTTTATATAAACGCTAACACCCTGTAATATCTGTATATCTGTCTCTGGAGCTTCTGAATATCTGCAAAAGGAGAATTTCCAGGTTCTAGTATCCCTACACAGGTTCTGCCATCAATTTCGATTGTATAAATGCTAGTTTTAGCTTGTTATTTACTACTTACTTACTTACTCGGTGTTGTGTCTCTAGCGGTGGACTGTAACTTGAGGGGGTGGGGTAGTAGGTTTTCTTTCACCATAAATCGGGAGCCCTCACGGAAAAGACGATCTTTCTTCGTTGATGTCGCATGCAAGACTAAAGTTCATTTATTATCACTTCAATGTGTGCGTGTCGCACTCCGAATTCTACTGTCACAAAAATATGCAAACCCAAGCAACAACCCAATCCCTGTGACACATGTCAATTTACCCAAGCAGCAAACGCAATGCGCAACTCGCACAACACTCGGCTTGGGGCAAAAATCCTAAAAGCACTTTACGGGTTGGGTCGTCAAGTGTCATTCTCATGGCATGACCAGCCCACCGCAGCCTGGCGAGTCTGATCCGCTCCCCGATGGTGAGATCATCGTACAGCTCGTATAGCATCTTCCTCTCGAACGCGGCTCAGAGGGTTTCGTCAGTTTTGGACAGAGTCCATATCTCAGAGTCGTATGTGAGTACTGGGACTATAAATGCTCTGTACAGTCCCAGCTTCATCCGTCGCAACAGGTATTTAGAGTGGAGAAGTTTCTTCAGGTTGTAGTATGACCGGTTGGCAGCCAGTACCCTTGCGCGAGTTAAAACTTTTCTTTCTGAATAGATAGAAAGAGTCTTTTACAGTTCGGTGTCTTGAAATTAACTATTTTATTGAATTCAGCCGATTCCGTTATCGGCCCATAAACGGCCCAGCAGCGATCGCCGCATCAGCATAACTCGTCGCGTTGGATACAACACGACACTCCCAATGCTGATTTAGCGATTACCGACGCTCGTTGCTAACTCGCCCCCCCTCAGATGTGAACGTCCACGATTCACTGTGTTTGTTTAGGAAATGTGACGTAGTCGGGTGTCTGATTTGGTGACGAATTATGTACTGTGACTACCGTTTGCGTGTTTTTGCACCTCTTTGTAAACCAGTAAAGCAATGCTACTCCCAGTATAATGAGAGGAAAGATGATACCTCCGAAAATGTTTATCGTTGGCCAGGTTATTTGAAAAGAGTTGTTTTGTAAGCGAATGTGCTCCAATTCTTTACGTGTCTCGATGTGCAGATTATGTAAATCTTCCAGACTTATGTTCGAAATTTCCAGCTGTCTTTTAATAAACACTCCGTCGAGTGGATATAAGTTCAACGTTCCAACTAGATCGGTGAGTTTGGATGAGTATCTCACGTCGTTTATGTAAATATCGCATGTGTTGAAGCTTATTACGAACGATCCCTGAAGTGTTCTGTTGCTTATACCACAGTTGGAGACGAGTGTAAATTTCTCTACAGAGTTAATCAATATGGCGTGATTATTAATCTGTAATATTTCAGTTTTGGCTGGACTCTTCGTAAAGTTACATTCTGCTTCTCGACCTTCCATTAATCTTGGAATGCAATCTGATTCATCCAACTCTATTTCATTGATTTTATAGATTTTCGGGGTTAGAGTGCTAACACGGTATCTGATTGCTTCGTGAGTTATGAATCTGTCATACTGGAGGTGAATCTTGCCGTCGTGGTACAGGATTGGATAAATTTTTATCTTACGGAACGTTCTTGGGTCGAGTTTGGGTGTTTTTATGAGCAGCATTATTTCTTGGCGGTTGGTGGCGATAGAGGCGTCGGCGTAGGAAAGCGCTTCTAGAGTTGTGTCGAACGGAATGTTTTCTGCTGCCAGGTTTTTTTCCAAACAATTGATTTCATATTTTGACAATATTTTTTCGTTTAAAATATTCGCTTTCGTCATAACTATACTATCAACTATTTCCTGCAGTGTGTCTATCATCTTTTTTAGGTGGAGATAAATATTGATGGAATGAATTTCTAATGATTCTGATCTGAATTGAGTTATTACGTTACGAGTTTTTTCTGTTATTTCTTTAATCTGGTTGTTAATATTCCTATTGATTGTAACTTGTGCATTATTGTCATCGATGAGATTATTAATTGTTTTGTTAATAACACGAAGATCGTTTGCATCTGGTGTTCCTGCAATAAACTTCCAAATTGTTCCTATGGAATCCCAACGTTTGAATCTTTTAGTGGGAAGCATTCTTTTCAATATGGTATTCAGTTCTTCGAATTGGTTTTGGATAATACTGGAAAATTGATTATTGCTCATTTTTTCGAAATCGTCCTTAATTGCTTGAATATAACCCTTATACGCAGTTAAATTGTAATGGTGTATGTAAATATGGCTATCTATCCTTATTCTTGCCCAACCTTCGTCCATTGCAACTATAGGTTGGTTGTCTACCTTCAGAATAGAGATCCTCGGCTCAGCTAGGGTACATACTACAAATAGAAAACTGTAAGAAGAGAACAATGATGTTAGAATGACGGTATTGTTAGCTATCTTATTTTTATATCGTTTTTATGAATTTTTCGTGAATCATTTGTGTTTATAGTGCTTTTGTTTACTTTGTTAATCTTGATTTTCTTGTATCTCGGCTTGTGTTTTAATCTGGCTCTGGTTTTTTCATAAACTGTCATATCCTCTTTTATATTTATTTCCTTTTTTCTCTTATTGTAATATGAAATATCTTTCTCCTGTTTCTTTGTTAAATTTTTGTAAACATTTTCACAAATATCTGATGAACGGACAGACGGTAAAATTATCTCATAAGGAGTATATTTAGTAGTCGAATGAATGGATGAATTATATTTGTGAAGTGAAAGCTCGATTAGATCAGAAATAGTTAAATTGTTGTTCTCAAATTTCGTTATTCGATAAATTTCTAATATGGTAGAATGGAACCTTTCTATTACTCCATTCATTTCACTTCGACCTGTAGCTGTTAAATATATTTGGATTTGGTGAGTTTTATAAAAATCTATTAGATCTTGTGTACCAAAAGATTTTTCGCCGTCCATTACTAATATTTTAGGAGGATGGTATTTTGTAATTATTTCTTTAACTGCCGGAACAATATCTAAGGCGGCTCGCGATTGAATTTCTTTAATTTGAGCGAATTTTGAAAATTTATCGATGTAAGTTAAAAAATAATGTTTTTCGAGAAACATTATATCAATGTGTGCAATTTGGAAAGGGTGTACGGGGATTGGAGTTTGTTGTTGAGGATACCGGATAGGGTTTCGGTCATATTTGTTTTCATTGCAGATACAGCAATTGGAAACAATTTTTTTTATCTTGGCTAGCAGCTTTGGAAAATAGTATTTACGTAAAATTTGCGACTTATTTTCCTGGGCTCCACGATGTGCCCTATTGTGCTCTGCCGTGATTATTTCTCGTTGTTGATCTTCGTCTGTAATGTCTTCCAGAAGATTTTGAGTAAATCGAATCTTAAGGAGCTTCTGACTTCCAAAATACTTCCTATAAACCTCTTGAAATTTTCCCATTATGTCTTCACTCGTGAAAAGTCCGTTTACTTTTGATATTGTGAAATGATCCTTTAGAATCTGTAAAAGAGATGATTCGGTTATTATTTCGG
Source organism: Anopheles stephensi (assembly GCF_013141755.1). Taxonomy (NCBI): domain Eukaryota; kingdom Metazoa; phylum Arthropoda; class Insecta; order Diptera; family Culicidae; genus Anopheles; species Anopheles stephensi. The sequence continues at coordinate 113,741 of NW_023404994.1, read as the reverse complement.
AGTAAATTGTTGTACGTTTAAAATTTTGGAATGGATATTCAATTACTGTGTTTGGTTTCCCTTTTTTCAACACGATCTGGTTGTGAAAAGCATTAAGTGGTGCTTCTGTAGAGATAATGTAAAAATCGTCACTAGTTTGTGATGAATGTTGCGTACCAGTCATAGAGAAAACTATTCTGCTGAGGGCATCTGCTACAACATTGCCTTTGCCTGGTTTATACAAAATCTCGTGGTCATGCTCCTCTAAATATGCTTTCCAACGTTTTAATTTTGCGTTAGTATTTTTTTGGGAGAGGGCAAAAGTAAGTGGTTGATGATCAGTTAATATTTTGAGTTTAGCTCCATACAAATAATTGCGGAAAGTTTGTAGTGACCAGAAAATTGCAAGCATTTCTTTCTCAGGGGTGGAATATTTCTCTTCAGTTTTAGATAGTGTTCTTGATGCGAAGTGAATTGGTTTATCTTTGCCTAATTCACCTTGAGAAAGAACGGATCCAATTGCATAATCTGAAGCATCGGTTGTCAAAATAAATGGTTTGTTAAAATCTGGATAGATGAGAATATCGCTCGATGATAGTATTTGCTTCATTTTATTGAAACATTCGATTTCTTGTTGATTTAATGTAATTTTTCTTTTTGGATGTGTCAGATCCCTTTCCCCTTAAAATGTTTGTCAAAGGTTTAGCAATTTTGGCAAAGTCTTTGACAAATCGTCGATAGTAGCCCATTAATCCTAGGAAGGCACGCAAATCTTTAATGGTTTTGGGCACAGGGTATTTATTTATAACTTCTATTTTTTTATGGTTGGGTTTTATTCCCTCTGTGCAAATAATGAAACCAAGAAATTCAACTTCTTGGCGAAGGAATTCTGATTTGTCTAATTGAATTTTTAGTCCTGCATTATTTAATGTTGTCAAAATTGTGTCCAAATTTTTCAAATGATTTTCTAAATCATCGCCAAAAACTATTACGTCGTCTATATAAACGTAACATATTTTTCCAATAAAATTTCGAAGTACATCATCGATAGCCCTTTGAAATATAGCCGGTGCGTTTTTTAAACCAAACGGCATCCTAGTAAATTCGTATTTACCGTTATTAATAGCAAAAGCCGTTTTTTCAATATCTGATGCTTTCATCTTAATTTGATGGAATCCCGAAGCTAAATCTAAAGTCGAGAAATATTTTTTTCCTTTTAATTGGTCTATCACATAATTTATCTCGGGCATTGGATATTTTTCGGAGATGGTTTTAGCATTTAACATTCGATAATCGATAACCATTCTAAATTTCTTTTGTCCTGATGCATCCGGTTTTTTTGGCACAATCCATACCGGTGAAGTCCAAGCTGAGCGAGACGGTCTGATTATTCCATCCGCTAATAGCTTGTCAACTTGCTTATTTACTTCGTCAGCATATGCTGCAGGATATGGATACACTCTTTGATGGATAGGTGTATCGTCTGAAGTGTGTATTGCACATTCCACTTTGGTTGTACATGTTAGTTTACTGTCTGGTTTGTAAAATGCATCTCTGTTTTTATCTAAAACCTGGTTTAGTTTTTCTAGCTCTAATTTGGATAGATGAGATGTTCGGATCAAATTGTGGGATGACCGATTATGTGGAGAATAGTATGAGATTGGGATGACGAATCTTTTAGAGTTTCTACTCAATGTGATTTGGTCATTTTCTAGATCAATTTTAGCTTTCAATGTTTTCAACATGCTATTTCCAATGATTCCATAAAAAAAATTGTGAAATTTGTGTAACAAAAAGCGATCTTCAAAATCAATTTTGGGATGGAAAAAATTTATATTAATTGCACTAGTAGGAGCAAATGTACTATTTGCACAACTTATTTGACCTACTGAAAATTCGTACGGTTTACTGATTTCATATGCACGTGCCAATTGTGGATGTATTAAATTAATATTAGCACCTGTGTCTATTAAAAACGGAAAGTTTCCAATGGTAGTTTTAAGATAAATAAAAGGAAGGCTGGGAACTACCAACTCATCTTCCACTCTAAAAAATGGTTCTGACCATCGCGACTTGATCCCTCCAACGGATCATGCTCGTGTTGCAAATTTATGTTTTGTAATTTGTCAACAAGATTGTTTTGCTCTGTGAGCTCAAATTCATTTATTGTTTGTCCGTGACAATACCTTGCGTCGTTGGCATTTTTATTCATTTGATGAGCATATAATGGGTGAGCTTGCCTCTTTACCCACGCTTCTTGACTTGATGGTGGTCTTGGTCTTTTTTCGCCATATGTGGGTCTGTTACCATAGTCAATATGACGTGAATTTATACTTCTATCTACCTCCATTGGCTCGGGCTGTTGCCTCTGTGGGGTATATTGCTGATTAGGCAGGTAATGGGAATTGTATCGTGGAGCTGGACGAGGCGCTGCTCTAGGAGGGGGTACTGGTTGATAAACAATTTTTCTGGGTGCTACCCTAGGGGGTTGAGGCTCGAAGCCTAAATCTGTTGGCTTGGGAATATTAAGAGAATTTTGATTTCCATATTGATTTTTAAAAGGTGCTGATCGAACGTCCATATTAAAGTAATCAATGCAAAATTGATATGCTTTGCTAAGGGTCTTCGGGTCAGCAGTTTTTAATAAAGTGGATAATGGTTTTTCTAAACCTCTAATAAACGAATCCAAAGCTTTCTCTCTGAAATAGTTTATGTGGACATTTGCATGCAGAGAGTACTTACTGTCAGTTTGAACTTGTGCTATTATAGCGGCTAACAATTGGTTAACCCTGCTATAATATCCGGCGAGGCTTTCCGAATTACCCTTACGAATACACGTCAATTCATAATCCAGGGTCTTCACGTCACGCTTATCTTTATAGTAAAGCATTAGGATAGATTTTATCTGATGCCAACTACATGTTGCATTATTTGCATTTAACACATCGGAAGCTTCTCCACGGACTTTCCTTCTGATTGTTCGTTCGATCAGATGGAACTGCACAGAGTCGTCAGGAAGATCTCTATACATGATAAAAACATCTTCCACATCCGAAATCCAATTCATCAACTCATTTGGGTTTCCATCAAAAATAGGAACATCCCTCAAAAAGTCAGGGGTTTTTCCCATCTCCACGAAAGATCGTAGAACCATTTCAGTGTTGGGATTGGTCATTTTTGTGTTTTAAATGCTCACTTCACTTAACACTTGTCACGATCACGATTCACCACTAACAAATTACAGCAGAAGCTATTTAATTAAACACCAAAATTTCACTGATTTCGGATTTTTTAGGTTTTTACTTACAGTATGGTTGAGTTAATTTCCATGGGCATCTGACTTCTTTTTCTTCGGGGGAAAATTGGGCAGCTACAGCAAGATGTTCCTTTTTATCCTTCTGATGACTGGGGGCTCGCTGGCAGCAATCGGGAATTAACCACGGTGTCCCAAAGTTCGCTTCGTTATTATGATGGCTCCTTCAACCACGAGATTAGCCACAATTTTTAAATGGCTAACTTTATAGGATTTTTTTTTAACTTATACACTTCCCGCTGATTTTTTTGTCAGGTCCCTATTCGGGCGCCAGTTAAAACTTTTCTTTCTGAATAGATAGAAAGAGTCTTTTACAGTTCGGTGTCTTGAAATTAACTATTTTATTGAATTCAGCCGATTCCGTTATCGGCCCATAAACGGCCCAGCAGCGATCGCCGCATCAGCATAACTCGTCGCGTTGGATACAACACGACACTCCCAATGCTGATTTAGCGATTACCGACGCTCGTTGCTAACTCGCGTAACTCAATATCAATGTGGTTGTCGGTGGATCTGGACTGACTTATACAAGATGGTTCCCGAAGCTTCCACCTCCGATTGCTCTCTCTAGCGCCAGATAGAAGTGAAGGCAGGCAAGCCCATCTCCCTGGCGCAAGCAAATCTCTCCTGGTGGTAGCAAAGAGCCCTGAGAGTTTTCCATCCACCTTCACCTGGCATGTGAAGTTGGCCATTGTCATACTTACAAGCCTGGTAAGCTTGGCCGGCATTCCAAAAGAGCTCATTGCGTCGAGAAGTTTACCCTTGCTATGCTGTCATATGGGGCTTTAAAATCAATGAAGAGATGATAGGAGTGGATCTATTGCTCCGCCATCTTCTCCAAGATTTGCCGCATCGTGAAGATCTGGTCAGTGGTTGATTTTCCGTTTGGAAATCCTCTCTGATAGTTTCCATCTAGTTTTTAGCTATCCGGTAGAAACAGAACAGTCTCACCTTTAGTTGCAGATTGAAATGTTTTTGCTTTCCTTTCGTAAATCCTTCTAAATTGAGGCTGTCTCTGCTCGTCTATAGTTGAAAGATAGGTTAGAAAGATTTCAGGAACTTATGCGAAATTAGAAGGGTTATCTACCTGATCCCACAACCCACACACAACCCCAACCCACACACACGCACGCGGAAGTATTTATCTGATTGTATTAATTAATTAATTTACTTTTTTTATTTTTAGGTTAAACCCATAAAAATCCAAGATGTGAAAAGTGTGAAGAAAGAGCAACAGACCAAAATCGCCAAAACCGGTAGTGGAAACCGTTACGAAGGTTTCCCGCGTTCGGCAACCAGTATTGCCAAAGGGTGGCGCCATTATTACCGGCAGAACACCGGCAAAACCTTCCATCGGCAGTCCCATCCATCGTCCGGTTGCGAAACCACTCGCCACAAAACCGTACGCTCAACGTTCGGCGACGAAAAAGCTTCAACGTGACGCCACCCGGCAGCAAGCAGAAGCTCAAACCACCAGCGGTGCCAGTGGCAGCCGCCGGATGGTAAACCGATGTCGAAAATCCCACTACCGAAGGGTGAGAAAACTAACACACCACCGAGTCGTATTCCACCGCCGAAGCGGACCACACTCCAGGCGGGAAAGCAGTCATCCAAGCTCGGTGCATTGAAAACGTCTCCTGATGGTGCCCTTAAGAAGTAACGGCGCATAGCTAGCTTCCTTTTCTCTGTCGCTCTCTTTCGCGTAATCTTAGCTAGCTTATCTCATGGATGGTAGCAATTGAAACAAATACTTTACTATCTTACACACGTGCCCGGCTTGCTTAATAGAAGGCGATACCGTTTGCTGCTGGTCGGGATCGGTCAGATGATTTATCCATTGGCCGGTTAGTCGGGGCCCCGGAGGGTGTTCGATTCCTTTCTTTTCGTCTCTGTTACGTCGCATGTTACCTATTACCAACTAGCCCGAAACAAGCAGACACACACAAACCTGCAAAACCTTGATAGAGTTAGGGATAGAAATGAATTATAAATAATCATACTTATAGCGATATATTCTAGTCCGCCCCCCCTCCCCCTCCATCCCCTTTTTGCTCGCATAGTACGAATTGACGAACGAATATGCTTTTTTTAAAGCTTTTAGTTAAACGCGACCCCATAGTCTGGTGGAGAGCTTTCGCTTGTACTCGCAACGCAACCAGTAAGAATTGATTTACACATACCAGAAGAAGGAGCAAACGTAGCCGTACAATATTAAGAAAACTATAGCTTCAATCTATGCAACAAATATGCCGACTCCTGGAGATGGTAAGCGTCCAGAAAATTTACAGCATTTTCTCCCTCTTACTAATTATCTGTTTGACATTTACCGGAACATTTTTTTCCGGATATTCATTTCCTTCCACTAATTACGAAAAATTAACTAGTAAGCACCGTGAAAGCTTGGAATCAACACCCCCCACCGGACGGATTGTTTTCCCACAAGCATTTGACAACAATGTGCATGTAACACAACCAGAGGAGTCCGTGTTGAAATGTTTGAAACGTTTCGCAAAGGAAAAGGATTTATCCCTGGCAGAAAAAAGAAAACAAAATGGCGACGTAAAAGAAGAACTCATGGCGGCAAGGTGTACTCCGTTTGCGCCGGAATATTTTTTGCCTGGTCGCGCAGTTACATTGTAACGGAACCGGTTTGAAGGTATCCCAACTGACATCTGTTATACAAAAAAGGCTAAATTTCAAAAAAAAATTGCCCGATCCTCGCCATAACTGCTCGCTTCATGCGCGAATGCTCGTTACGCTCTTAGAGCAGCTCAGCACCATGCCAGTTTGTCGTTGGAACGAGCAGCACAGCACACACCCGTTCGCTCTCGCGTGCAGTGGCGCTCAAACATTTTCTCGCTTTCCGCAATGTGCCGTGCACTGCTCGAACCATGATCTTCCGTTTAAGAGCCCCTGAGTGCGAGAGAGCGAACACACGTGTGCAGGGTCGCTCGAACTGTTTCTCGCGCCCCGTTTTGGTACTGATATGCAGCGCGCATTATAAAACCGTCTGGAAATCCCTGCAAATTTTTGTTTCTCTCTTTCTTTATTCGCTCTGGCATGAGCACGCTGAGCGACAGTCGTGTTCTGAATGTGATGGAGGGAGGATGCCGCACGCGCACGGATAAGCCGAAGCGCATGACCGGGTGTTTGAATGCAGATGGATTGTTCGTGTTTTGCGTGTAGGTGAGCTGCGGTAGCCTGGAGTTTCACTCGGTGATGATCAATTCGTGTTTGCCGCTTCCCGTAACATGTTTTCTGCGAGAGATGAGGTATGGTTCAGCATCTCATGTACGACGAACAGCACCATTTCTCAACTCACCGTCTTGTTTTTCCCCCTAAAGGAACACTGGCGAACACGAGGAGTGCAACGGAATAGTGAGAAACATTGAACGGGTTTGTTAATTAAAAAATAATTTAGCGTAATATCACAATCTAATCCGAGTGTTATTGTTTATATGTTTTCATTTGCGCTGCCATAGCGCCTCTGGCCTATGACAGCTTGGATCCGAAGGAAATGGGTGAAAAAACTACGTGAAACCACGCGTTCGAACTGTTATAATTAGCTAAATCTCTCTAAGGCAAGATTTAGTATCGAGATTTAGGTAAAAGAACTCGAAAAACGCCATAAGCCTGCTATAAAATGTCAGTTGGGATGTCAACGCGAGCTGTCAAATGGAACCGTTTGCCATGCGGATTTGTGAAGTGTCACATTTCGAAAAATCTTAGTAGGCATGGAAATTGTATGCCGTAGACGGTGAGCCCCGCCGAACTGAAACTATATTACGTAATCGAGCCTTTCGAGAAGCTGAACGCACGGACCTCCACGCCGATAAAATCCATAGAAAATCCGGCCCAAATGGAACGCACGGCCGTCCTGTAGGACAGTTCAACGGGGGAGGATACACCCCCGCTGCAGGCAACGGTCGTGGTGCCCGTGGTGCCCGTGGAAACGGACGAAAAACTGGAGGCTACTGGTAAGTGGAACGTGAAGTGATGAAGGATGCAATAATGTCGTTCGGTTCTTTCGTTCCTTTCGTTTACGGCGCGCCCCGCTAGAGAACAACTCCACGCTGAAGGCAATCGTCGTGCCTGAGGGAAATGCACCGGCTCAACCGGACCAGGCTGCTGGTAGCTAGAATGGCGAAATGTGTGCGCGGTCCGGTAATACCGATGCTAGCTCGCTAGTCTTCTTCGGCTTTTTCTTGAAAGGTGCTGTGTCTGCTTTAGTGGATGACGGCATGGAAATGGACGACGCTCCGGCAGACGATACGCTGGTGAACGATTCACTTGATGATGAGCTGTCTTGAATGCTCAACCAATCATGGAAATCAAGACGCCCTGCTATTTCAGGTAGCACTCTGGGCATGATCTCGAAATCGATGATATGCGTTAGTGATGAGGACACCCCGGCCGACAAATGGCCGCCAAATACATCCAAGCAAAGGCGTCAAGTATCGTTCGATGATGGACCGGTAAAACATCCTCCCCCACCGGGCCAATCGTCGGATTCGTCCGATGATGACAATAGTTCTTTCTGGTCGTGCTTCCGTCGCAGACAGAAGTAGCCGAAATCTCCCGAGTCGGGGCCATCGGGGCTGCAGAAACGGCGCCCACCAACACCCACAAAGGATGCCAACAAGGATGACGAGTAATGACGGGGCTCGAAGTTAAATCTTAGATTCCGAACGAACTATCAGTTCTTATTTGTTCGCGTTTCGTTAATTAACAAAAATACATCAATCATTGTTTGTAGATGTTAGTCTGCAGCATATGAACATTGTTGCGCGTTGTTGCGTGTTCTTCTTGGGTACATTACTACAAGCTGACGCTTTCTGCTTGGTTTGATTTGGAGCTGTTCAGCAAAGGGTAGCATCACATTACGCGAACACTACGGCCATGTGCGAATATATACGAAAAACTGAACGGACGTTGGACGCACGTAGGCATCATCTCATGGTTCACGCACGGAAGTGGCGTAGACAAGACACTCATGTTTACTCTGTGGAATCTGACGAATGCGGCGAATAGGCAGCACCGGACGATAGTGCGTGGGTTTGATTTTCAGAAACGGAAGATGACTCTCGAGACCGGATGAAGACTTCGTGGAAGCGTTTACCAGCAACACCGGATGGCAACAGATGACGACGTTAGGTTGATACTGATCAGGTCTGACGAGCTGATGATGGACCGGCCGTGAGCGAGACTATCGATGGGGGTACGTACGCGAAACACAAAAACCCCGAACGAATGCTCGGTCGGTCGAACGGCTTACGCAGGAGCTGGTGTCCCAGTTGGAAGAACGGCACGTGCGTACTAACCCGGAGGAATGCAGTTCGATCGTTACCGGCGTACAGTTCAAGATAGGCGAAAAGGTAACAACGGGGCCGGGTGGAACGGTTGCCTTGGCGCTGAACGATCGTCTGCACGGTGATCCGCGGGTGGGATTGATTATGGACGATGAAGGCAATCGGGAGAGCGAAGAACCACCATCCATTCTGTATCAAATGTCGATGCCGTTTGTGCAGCACATCCCGGTCGTGCTTAATTCAATCGATTGCATCTCGCTTGCGCCTTTAGAAGACCGGACGACGCCGGTGGTGACGACCACGAGAACCACGACAATGACTACGGTGGTGACGGCAACGGCGACGGCAACGACGACGACGACGGTGGCGACGAGTCGGGTAATCAAGCCTGTGCGCGTCGTATCCAATCCCGGCTCACCGAGGACACGAAAGTTACAGCGTGAATCTTCCATCAACAAAGAGGCGGATGAGTCCAAGGTAAATGGCATGCTAGTGCTACCAACGCCGGCTGAATTGTTACACTTTATATAAACGCTAACACCCTGTAATATCTGTATATCTGTCTCTGGAGCTTTACTAGTACGATTCGATTTATTATGTTGTTCGAATATCTGCAAAAGGAGAATTTCCAGGTTCTAGTATCCCTACACAGGTTCTGCCATCAATTTCGATTGTATAAATGCTAGTTTTAGCTTGTTATTTACTACTTACTTACTTACTCGGTGTTGTGTCTCTAGCGGTGGACTGTAACTTGAGGGGGTGGGGTAGTAGGTTTTCTTTCACCATAAATCGGGAGCCCTCACGGAAAAGACGATCTTTCTTCGTTGATGTCGCATGCAAGACTAAAGTTCATTTATTATCACTTCAATGTGTGCGTGTCGCACTCCGAATTCTACTGTCACAAAAATATGCAAACCCAAGCAACAACCCAATCCCTGTGACACATGTCAATTTGCCCAAGCAGCAAACGCAATGCGCAACTCGCACAACATCCTCCCCGGCGTTGAAATGTCATTTCAATTTTCATCCTCGTCTAACGGTAGAAAACAGACCTCAGTTACCGCACGCTTGAATTCCGCTCCATTCGCTGTCTTAACGGTAACGACACGAATTGTACCATCATCTCCAGGGTGTGCGGCAACGATTCTGGCAAGTGGCCATTGCAGTAGTGGCGCATTCTGGTCAGCTAGTAGCACAAGTGATCCTACTTTAATCACCTTCCGCTTCAGCCATTTCGATCGATTCTGCAGCTCCGGCAGGTACTCGGCGGTCCATCGTTTCCAAAAGTGTTGCAGCATGGACTGCACTAACTGCCATCGTGAGAGATGATTTTCCTTCAAGGTAGAGTAGTCAGGTTTAGGAACCGTCTGCATCTCACGTCCGATCAGGAAATGTGCAGGCGTGATCGCAGTGTAGTCGGATGGGTCATCTGAACTCGGTACCAAGGGACGAGAGTTCAGTACTGCTTCTATCTGGGTCAATGTCGTGTAAAGCTCCTCGTAAGACAGCTTCCTATCGCCAACAATACGTTTTAGGTGGTATTTGACCTGCTTCACACCAGCCTCCCAAATGCCACCAAAGTGTGGGCTTCGTGGTGGTATGAACGACCAGTCAATACCCTTGTCGACACAATAGTTGGTGATCCTTTTCGTAGCGCAATCGTTCTCGAACATACGCCAAAGTTCATGTAGCTCGGTTTTAGCTCCGACAAAGTTAGTCGCGTTGTCAGAGCGTATCGTTTTCGGGCATCCACGTCGACTGATGAACCGTCTCAAACTCGCTAGAAAGGCGTCTGTCGTCAAGTCTGAAACCAATTCCAAGTGAACCGCCCGAGTCTGCAAACACACAAACAAGCACACGTACGCCTTGGTGATTTGCGGTTTGCGAGAAGTCGTTGATTTTATCCAGAAGGGACCGGCGTAGTCCACACCGGTATTCGAAAAGACGGGGGCTGGCTGGACGCGATACGACGGTAGGTCACCCATCAGTTGCGTCGTCTTCAACGGGTTTGCCTTGAAGCACACGATGCACTTCCGTATCACCTTTCGAATAGTATTCTTCACATTCAGTGGCCAGTACCGTTGACGTACAACTGCAAGCAAACCTCTTTGCCCGATGTGTAGGTTGTCGATGTGTAGTTCGCGAACGAGAGCTTCAGTGATTGGATGCTTAGCCGGCAACAGCATCTGATGTCGACTGTCGTAAGGTATGAAGGCTCGCTTGATCCTGCCTCCAACTCGTATGATCCCATCGTCAGGATCCAAAACGCTTGTAGTCCATTAAGTCGATGTTTTGTATTCGCACCGTCCATAAGTGCGATGATTTCGGGCTGGAAAGTCTCGCGTTGAACCAGTCGTACTATTAAGAGCGTCGCTGTACGCACTTCCTTCGCTGTCAGTCGGCCCTTTACCACCTCCCTTTTGCGTGACTTGATGAACCTAGCTAGTCGCACCAAGTAGGCCATACTCCTTACAATCTGTGTGTAACTGCTCAACCTGTCAAAGATCGGAAAACGTTCGATCGGAACAGTCATGGCTAAAGCCACTCCAGCTCGCATTTCCGGTAGCTCACTATCCGGAATTTCCACTTCGTCCTCATCCTCGATGAGGTGTTGTGTTGGTTGGGGCCGCCACCAAATAGTTGAACCAATCAATTTCCTCGGTGTAACTCCACGTGAAATCAAATCGGCCGGGTTGTCATGTGTGGAAATGTAATGCCAATGGAAGGATTGGCTAAGCTGCTGGATCTCGCTTACCCGATTTGATACGTATGTCTGCAGTAGTTCTGGCGTTTTCTTGACCCAAGCCAAGACGATTTTTGAGTCGCTCCAAAGATGTACTGATTCAAACTTAAGCTCCGTAGCGTTCAGGAACTTCACGACCATTCGAGCCAGTAACAGTGCCGCTAACAGTTCGGCTCGAGGGGTCGTGATGGCCTTCTCCTTCGGACTTCGTTTTTTCGGTAGGATCCGCGACTTGCTGCAAACAAGCTGCATCTTGGACTCCTCGTCGGTGAAAGTGCCCTGCACGTACAAGCAGGCACCGTAGGCTTGGTCGGATGCGTCAGCGAACCCATGTAGTCTCAGCTGGAACACATCCTTCCAGGAAATCCATCTCGGAACTCGGATTTCCCTCAGTGATGTCATCTCGGTCCGAAAGTTTCGCCACTTCTCGTCGATTTCGGTTGGGATGGAGTCGTCCCAATCGATTTGTAGTTCACCTACTTCTCGCAAGATCAGCTTCGCGTAGGTGATTACTGGGCCAAAGAATCCAAGTGGGTCGAATATTTTGGCCAGTTGACTCAGAAGTTTCCTTCGAGTCATTCCTTCTGGGTTGTCAAAGTCAGGAACGGACACCGAGAACCAGTCCTCCAACGGGTTCCATGTCACGCCCAGTGTCTTAACGATGGTCTTCGAGGTGTCGTCCGTAACCTCGAAAGTGTCTCCTCGTTGTTCTTCAGCTACACCTAAAACGATATCTGAATGGTTGGCGCACCACTTGTGAGCGCTGAAGCAGGCTTTCGCCAGTAGTCCTGTCACATCTCGCTGTAGTTGGCAAGCCTCAGCAAGGGTATCGGCACCAGTCAGGATATCATCCATGTATGTCTCTGTTGACCACCTCTGCGGCCCTTGGGAACTCATCGTGATGATCTTCTGCAGCTTGCTTCAGAGCCATGGTTGCTTGAAACGGGGAAGGTCCCAAGCCATACGTAACTGTCAGCAGCTCTCGCACCGTAAGTGGGTCGTTCCGATTGTACCTCCAAAAGATTCGCTGGTACCTTGTGTCATCCGGATGGACCACCACTTGACGAAACATCTTCGGAATGTCGAGTGTGAAGACGTACTGAAATCCTCTGAAACGAAGCAAAATTGCAGTAAGATCGTTCTGAACCGTCGGTCCAGTCATCAAAACGTCGTTGATCGAGACGCCGGTTGACGTCTTCGCTGATCCATCAAACACGACTCGCAGCTTGGTTGTCGTACTCGTTGGCCGCAGCACGCAGTGGTGCGGTAGATAAAACACCGATCCTGGGTCGTCATTCGGTGTTTCCACAATCTCGCGCATGTGTCCGAGATCCTCATATTCTCGGATGAACCGCGAATATTGCTCCTTTAAGTCCGGCTGCTTGTCAAGTTTTCGCTCCAAAGCCAGAAAACGTCGCAGCGCTGTGTCTCGCGAGCCGCCAAGCTCGCGTTTACGTTCGTTGAACGGATATCGTACTACATACCGTCCCTCCTCAGTTCGCTCGTGTGTGCGCCGGAAGTGTTCCAGTCACGCTTCGTCATCCGCCTTCGGGGAAGGGCGGAGCTCGTCGCAGGATTCTACCTTGTAGAAGTTCCTCAGCAGTTCGATGAGCGGCTGATCGTCAGCAGTTTGGCAAGTGTACGCGCAACGACCGTCGTGTCGCTCGCGATCACACCTCCAGCGATCCAACCCAGCTTTGTGTATCGCAGCGCAGGTCGGTTCGGACCGAGTTCACATCGGCCGTCAAGCATCAGGTTCCAAAAACTTCCAGCGCCAATCAGCATATCGACAGGTCCTCTTCTGTTGAAGGTAGGGTCGGCCAGCACCTGTTCGCTCGAGATGGGCCACTGTGATATGTCGAAAGACTTCGTCGGAAGTTCCCCAGTGATTCGTGGTGTCACTAGGAAGTCTAACTCAGCTGTAAAGTCACTGGCACGAGACCTGATCGTCGTGCGCAGTTTACGGCAAAGACGAGTTCTATTGCCGTTCAGACCACTGACCGTGACGTCAGCGGGTTTTGTCTTAAGGGAGAGAAGGTTTGCAAATCGCTCGGTGACAAAGTTCATCTGCGAAGCAGAGTCTAATACCACTCTACAAGGGTAGGGAGAATCGCACAAACCATCCACTAAAACAATGGCAGTCGAAAGGACGGTCTGCTTCTCCGGTTCCACGTCACTCGCGCACAGGGTTGTCGGTGTTTCAGTTTGTACGTTGGCTGTTTGGGATTCTTCTATCACTGATTCACTAGATGTCGTTTGACCTACGTTAGTTGCAACCTGACTTGGGGAATCTTCATGGAGTAAGCTATGATGTTTCTTACCGCAACGACGGCAAGAACTGGATAAACATGCTCGCAATTGATGGCCTTTGGAGAGACAATTGAAGCAAACACCGCACCGTTTTGCAATCTCGAACCTTTCCTTAACACCTTTAGCCCTGAAAAGTTCACAAGCTCGGAGTTCATGAGCAGCACTGCATACTGGACACTTCGCTAACGGTTTAGGTTCACTCACTACCAGGCTCCTTGCCACTGTTTTCGGCTTTGTACCTTCCGTCGATGTTTTCACGCTGGTATCGAGCTTCTCAGAAATTCGACACTGCTCCTCCAAAAACTCCATCATAGCGGCGTAGGAAGAAAGTAAGTTCTTCCTTTGTTTCGTCTCCCAAGCCACTCGCAACTTCTTGTCTAACTTACCAGCTATAAGGTTGACCAACATTTGCTCACCGAGACCACCTACCGGAAGGTTCTGATTCTTCAACGCCTCAACGTTTTTAGTGCAGGTGTCAATCACTTTACGAAGGCTCGAAGCATTGTCCTGGTTGATCTTGGGTAAGCTGAAAAGGTTTTCAATGTGCTTATCCACAACCACTCTTTTGTCTTCATACCGCTGAGTGAGAACCTTCCAGGCAGCTTCGTAGTCGTTGTTGTTTACCAGCTCATCGTCGATGATACCAGCCGCCTTTCCGACAAGGCAGTTTCGCAAATGAAAAAGCTTCAGGGCCGGTTCTTCTTGCTGGTATCGGTTCATCACCGTGGTGAACATCGCCTTGAACGAATACCACTTTTCGTATGACCCATCAAAGGTCGGTAGGGGCACTTGCAACGGAGGGAGGTAGGGCTGAGCCTGCTGCTGGGTCAGTGGGAGAGCAGGTGGAACGGCTACTTCAACTTTCGTTACGGCATCGAAACACGCGGTCAGTTTCAACGAAACGTCATTGAAACGTGTCTCAAATTCGATGTATTTGTCATTCTGCTCTTTGTCTTGGTCATCGTGCAGCGTTAACTCGTAGATTTTGTTCTGTATTTCGTTGCACTCGCTATAGATATTTTCTAAAGCCTTTTCCTGGAGTTGAAGGAAGCGCACGTTTTTACGTTGAGGTTAGGCTGCTCTGCACTGTCACACAAAGCTGCACACACACGACTAAGCTTTCCACACACTGCTTCCCGTTGCTTCTCCAACACTTTCAGCTGTGCCTCCATTTCGTCGGAATTGTCTTCTACTAGCTGTTGTTGTGATGATGTTGGTTTCGGTGATGTCGTCCCACGCTTAACTGGTGTTCGTTTTAGCTTTTTCGATCGAGTAAATGGTGATGGCATCGTTCGTCACACATGCACACACACCATCAACGTCGTATCGAGCCGTTGCACAAGAATCCGCGCCAAGCTAAGCTGTCACACACACACGCGCATACACGTACACGTACATTCGCTTGCGCCACTGCGCAATTGCACACGAACCGATACCAAGCTGAACGCACTAACACACATTCACTTGCACCGGCACGCCATTTGCAACCGCTAAAACCCAAGCCAAACACTTCTCCTGAAAAGAACACTTTTCCCTTCTTGTTGTCTGGAATGCCCTCAGGCAGCTTCCGTCGAACAGCACTGACCGAAAACACTCGCGTTTACGGATACTGTTCGATCTGTTTGTCAGTAGTAACGCACCAAAAGTCACGTCACTGTAGGGCGTCTAGAGCCCTTAACACCCGGTCTCGGATGTTCCTTTGTACCGACTTTACGCGAGAAAGAAAAACCACTTATCACAACACTGGGTAACTTTATCCGGTTCGAAGGACCACAATGTTGTGTCTCTAGCGGTGGACTGTAACTTGAGGGGGTGGGGTAGTAGGTTTTCTTTCACCATAAATCGGGAGCCCTCACGGAAAAGACGATCTTTCTTCGTTGATGTCGCATGCAAGACTAAAGTTCATTTATTATCACTTCAATGTGTGCGTGTCGCACTCCGAATTCTACTGTCACAAAAATATGCAAACCCAAGCAACAACCCAATCCCTGTGACACATGTCAATTTACCCAAGCAGCAAACGCAATGCGCAACTCGCACAACACTCGGCTTGGGGCAAAAATCCTAAAAGCACTTTACGGGTTGGGTCGTCAAGTGTCATTCTCATGGCATGACCAGCCCACCGCAGCCTGGCGAGTCTGATCCGCTCCCCGATGGTGAGATCATCGTACAGCTCGTATAGCATCTTCCTCTCGAACGCGGCTCAGAGGGTTTCGTCAGTTTTGGACAGAGTCCATATCTCAGAGTCGTATGTGAGTACTGGGACTATAAATGCTCTGTACAGTCCCAGCTTCATCCGTCGCAACAGGTATTTAGAGTGGAGAAGTTTCTTCAGGTTGTAGTATGACCGGTTGGCAGCCAGTACCCTTGCGCGTAACTCAATATCAATGTGGTTGTCGGTGGATCTGGACTGACTTATACAAGATGGTTCCCGAAGCTTCCACCTCCGATTGCTCTCTCTAGCGCCAGATAGAAGTGAAGGCAGGCAAGCCCATCTCCCTGGCGCAAGCAAATCTCTCCTGGTGGTAGCAAAGAGCCCTGAGAGTTTTCCATCCACCTTCACCTGGCATGTGAAGTTGGCCATTGTCATACTTACAAGCCTGGTAAGCTTGGCCGGCATTCCAAAAGAGCTCATTTCGTCGAGAGGTTTACCCTGGCTATCCAGTCATATGCGGCTTTAAAATCAATGAAGAGACGATAGGAGTGGATCTATTGCTCCGCCATCTTCTCCAAGATTTGCCGCATCGTGAAGGTCTGGTCAGTGGTTGATTTTCCGTTTGGAAATCCTCTCTGATAGTTTCCATCTAGTTTTTAGCTATCCGGTAGAAACAGAACAGTCTCACCTTTAGTTGCAGATTGAAATGTTTTGCTTTCCTTTCGTAAATCCTTCTAAATTGAGGCTGTCTCTGCTCGTCTATAGTTGAAAGATAGGTTGGAAAGATTTGAGGAACTTTTGCGAAATTAGAAGGGTTATCTAACTGATTAAAAGTCAGGCTTTTGTGTAATTTTTACACACTTATAATTGGTTTGTTTTCAATTTAGAAACCTTTGACTTACATGTGTTTTAAACCTATTTTCCTTAATGTTACTGTAATACTTACTTTTAGTTTTTTTTCGATACTATAATTTCTTTCGAGTCGTAAGGACACAGCTTTTTTGGCTAAAAAAGATTGTTAAAGACCAGGGAAATCTTCTAAAAATCAAGACTCACTCTATAGAAACTACACCCACACACACGGACGCGGAAGTATTTATCCGATTGTATTTATTAATTAATTAGTTTATTTTTTTATTTTTAGGTTAAACCCATAAAGAGCCAAGATGTGAAAAGTGTGAAGAAAGAGCAACAGACCAAACCAGAAACCGTAACCAGAAAGCGTTACGAAGGTTTCGAGCGTTCGGCAACCAGTAGTGCCAAAGTGTGGCGCCGTTACTACCCGCAGAACACTGGCAAAACCTTCCATCGGCAGTCCCATCCATCGTCCGGTTGCGAAACCACTCGCCACAAAACCGTACGCTCAACGTTCGGCGACGAAAAAGCTTCAACCGGACGTGACGCCACCCGGCAGCAAGGAGAAGCTCAAACCACCAGCGGTGCCAGTGGCAGCCGCCGGGATCGGTATAGCACGCCAGGATACGTTCGTGCTGGACAAACTGACGCTGTCGGTGCACGTGCCGAAGGTTGTACCGACTGGCGGGACTACCGATCCGCAGCCGGATGGTAAACCGGTGTCGAAAATCCCACTACCGAAGGGTGAGAAAACTAACACACCACCGAGTCGTATTCCACCGCTGAAGCGGACCACACTCCAGGCGGGAAAGCAGTCATCCAAGCTCGGTGCATTGAAAACGTCTCCCGGTGGTGCGCTTAAGTAACGGCGCATAGCTAGCTTCCTTTTCTCTGTCGCTCTCATTCGCGTAATCTTAGCTAGCTTATCTCATGGATGGTAGCAATTGAAACAAATACTTTACTATCTTACACATGTGCCCTGCTTGCTTAATAGAAGGCGATACCGTTTGCTGCTGGTCGGGATCGGTCAGATGATTTATCCATTGGCCGGTTAGTCGGGGCCCCGGAGGGTGTTCGATTCCTTTCTTTTCGTCTCTGTTACGTCGCATGTTACCTATTACCAACTAAGCCGAAACAAGCAGACACACACAAACCTGCAAAACCTTGATAGAGTTAGGGATAGAAATGAATTATAAAATAATCATACTTAAAGCGATACATTCTAGTCCGCCCCCCCCCCCCGCCCCCCCCGGCCCATCCCCTTTTTTGCTCGCATAGTACGAATTTACGAACGAATATGCATTTTTTAAATCTTTTAGTTAAACGCGACCCCATAGTCTGGTGGAGAGCTTTCGCTTGTCTTCGCAACGCAACCTGTAAGAATTTATTAACACAAACCAGAAGAAGGAACAAACGTAGTCGTACAATATTAAGAAAACCGGTATTATGAACATCAGTATAGATATTTAAGTTACCTTACTTCGCTTTACCAGCGCATAATACTCTTGTGTAATTTAAATAATATACGTGCAAAATGGTCTGGCCCTGTAGACGAATATTTCTAAATATATATATATATATATATATATATATATATATATATATATATATATATATATATATATATATATATATATATATATATATATATATATATATATATATATTGATGTATATATATATATATATGTATATTTATATATATATATATATATATATATATATATATATATATATATATATATATACATCTATTAATGGACCTGGTCGTATGTTGTAAGAAAAATAATTCACTCTATAGCTTCAAATCTATGCAACAAATATGCTCTATACGTGCCCTATTTCCCCCCAAAACTGGGTTAAAATCTTTCTTGTGAATCAGCCTGCTCAATTGGATCTTGTGTGTGGTAGGGTATGGTGGTACGGTTCGACTCCTGGAGATGGTAAGCGTCCAGAAAATTTACAGCATTTTCTCCCTCTTACTAATTATCTGTTTGACATTTACCGGAACATTTTTTTCCGGATATTCATTTCCTTCCACTAATTACGAAAAATTAACTAGTAAGCACCGTGAAAGCTTGGAATCAACACCCCCCACCGGACGGATTGTTTTCCCACAAGCATTTGACAACAATGTGCATGTAACACAACCAGTGGAGTCCGTGTTGAAATGTTTGAAACGTTTCGCAAAGGAAAAGGATTTATCCCTGGAAGAAAAAAGAAAACAAAATGGCGACGTAAAAGAAGAACTCATGGCGGCAAGGTGTACTCCGTTTGCGCCGGAATATTTTTTACCTGGTCGCGCAGTTACATTGTAACGGAACCGGTTTGAAGGTATCCCAACTTTCATCTGTTATAAAAAAAGGCTAAATTTCAAAAAAAAAATTGCCCGATCCTCGCCATAACTGCTCGCTTCATGCGCGAATGCTCGTTACGCTCTTAGAGCAGCTCAGCACCATGCCAGTTTGCCGTTGGAACGAGCAGCACAGCACACACCCGTTCGCTCTCGCGTGCAGAGGCGCTCAAACAGTTTCTCGCTTTCCGCAATGTGCCGTGCACTGCTCGAACCATGATCCTCCGCTTGAGAGCCCCTGAGTGCGAGAGAGCGAACACACGTGTGCAGGGGCGCTCGAACTGTTTCTCGCGCGCCGTTTTGGTACTGGCATGCAGTGCGCATTTTAAAACCGTCTGGACACCCCTGCAAATTTTTGCTTCTCTCTTTCTTTATTCGCTCTGCCCTGAGCACGCTGAGCGACAGTCGTGTTCTGAATGTGATGGGGAGAGGACGTCCCATGCGCACGGATAAGCCGAGGCGCATGACCCGGTGTTTCAATGCAGATGGTGTTAGGATTAATCGTGTATTTGCGTGTATGTGAGCTGCGGTAGCCTGGAGATTCAGTTCAGTTGACGATCGATTCGTGTTTGCCGCTTCCCGAAACATGTTTTCTGCGAGAGATGAGGTATGGTTCAGCATCTCATGTACGGCGAAGAGCACCATTTCTCAACTCACAGTCTTGTTTTTTCCCCCTAAAGGAACACTGGCGAACACGAGGAGTGCAACGGAATAGTGAGAAACATTGAACGGGTTTGTTAATTAAAAAAATAATTTAGCGTAATATCACAATCTAATCCGAGTGTTATTGTTTATATGTTTTCATTTGCGCTGCCATAGCGCCTCTGGCCTATGACAGCTTGGATCCGAAGGAAATAGGTGAAAAAACTACGTGAAACCACGCGTTCGAACTGTTATAATTAGCTAAATCTGCTGCTCTCTAAGGCAAGATTAAGCATCGAGATTTAGCTAAAAGAACTCGAAAACCGCTATAAGCCTGCTATAAAATGTCAGTTGGGATCCCAACTGACATCTGTTATACAAAAAAGGCTAAATTAAAAAAAAAAATTGCCCGATCCTCGCCATAACTGCTCGCTTCATGCGCGAATGCTCGTTACGCTCTTAGAGCAGCTCAGCACCATGCCAGTTTGTCGTTGGAACGAGCAGCACAGCACACACCCGTTCGCTCTCGCGTGCAGTGGCGCTCAAACATTTTCTCGCTTTCCGCAATGTGCCGTGCACTGCTCGAACCATGATCTTCCGTTTAAGAGCCCCTGAGTGCGAGAGAGCGAACACACGTGTGCAGGGTCGCTCGAACTGTTTCTCGCGCCCCGTTTTGGTACTGATATGCAGCGCGCATTATAAAACCGTCTGGAAATCCCTGCAAATTTTTGTTTCTCTCTTTCTTTATTCGCTCTGGCATGAGCACGCTGAGCGACAGTCGTGTTCTGAATGTGATGGAGGGAGGATGCCGCACGCGCACGGATAAGCCGAAGCGCATGACCGGGTGTTTGAATGCAGATGGATTGTTCGTGTTTTGCGTGTAGGTGAGCTGCGGTAGCCTGGAGTTTCACTCGGTGATGATCAATTCGTGTTTGCCGCTTCCCGTAACATGTTTTCTGCGAGAGATGAGGTATGGTTCAGCATCTCATGTACGACGAACAGCACCATTTCTCAACTCACCGTCTTGTTTTTCCCCCTAAAGGAACACTGGCGAACACGAGGAGTGCAACGGAATAGTGAGAAACATTGAACGGGTTTGTTAATTAAAAAAATAATTTAGCGTAATATCACAATCTAATCCGAGTGTTATTGTTTATATGTTTTCATTTGCGCTGCCATAGCGCCTCTGGCCTATGACAGCTTGGATCCGAAGGAAATGGGTGAAAAAACTACGTGAAACCACGCGTTCGAACTGTTATAATTAGCTAAATCTGCTGCTCTCTAAGGCAAGATTTAGTATCGAGATTTAGGTAAAAGAACTCGAAAAACGCCATAAGCCTGCTATAAAATGTCAGTTGGGATGTCAACGCGAGCTGTCAAATGGAACCGTTTGCCATGCGGATTTGTGAAGTGTCACATTTCGAAAAATCTTAGTAGGCATGGAAATTGTATGCCGTAGACGGTGAGCCCCGCCGAACTGAAACTATATTACGTAATCGAGCCTTTCGAGAAGCTGAACGCACGGACCTCCACGCCGATAAAATCCATAGAAAATCCGGCCCAAATGGAACGCACGGCCGTCCTGTAGGACAGTTCAACGGGGGAGGATACACCCCCGCTGCAGGCAACGGTCGTGGTGCCCGTGGTGCCCGTGGAAACGGACGAAAAACTGGAGGCTACTGGTAAGTGGAACGTGAAGTGATGAAGGATGCAATAATGTCGTTCGGTTCTTTCGTTCCTTTCGTTTACGGCGCGCCCCGCTAGAGAACAACTCCACGCTGAAGGCAATCGTCGTGCCTGAGGGAAATGCACCGGCTCAACCGGACCAGGCTGCTGGTAGCTAGAATGGCGAAATGTGTGCGCGGTCCGGTAATACCGATGCTAGCTCGCTAGTCTTCTTCGGCTTTTTCTTGAAAGGTGCTGTGTCTGCTTTAGTGGATGACGGCATGGAAATGGACGACGCTCCGGCAGACGATACGTTGGTGAACGATTCACTTGATGATGAGCTGTCTTGAATGCTCAACCAATCATGGAAATCAAGACGCCCTGCTATTTCAGGTAGCACTCTGGGCATGATCTCGAAATCGATGATACGCGTTAGTGATGAGGACACCCCGGCCGACAAATGGCCGCCAAATACATCCAAGCAAAGGCGTCAAGTATCGTTCAATGATGGACCGGTAAAACATCCTCCCCCACCGGGCCAATCTTCGGATTCGTCCGATGATGACAATAGTTCTTTCTGGTCGTGCTTCCGTCGCAGACAGAAGTAGCCAAAATCTCCCGAGCCGGGACCATCGGGGCTGCAGAAACGGCGCCCACCAACACCCGCAAAGGATGCCAACGGGGCTCGAAGTTAAATCTAAGATTCCGAACGAACTATCAGTTCTTATTTGTTCGCGTTTCGTCAATTAACAAAAATACATCAATCATTGTTTGTAGATGTTGATCTGCAGCATATGAACATTGTTGCGCGTTGTTACGTGTTCTTCTTGGGCACATTACTACAAGCTGACGCTTTCTGTTTGGTTTGATTTGGAGCTGTTCTGCAAAGAGTAGCATCACATTACGCGAACACTACGGCCATGTGCGAATATATATGGAAAACTGAACGGACGTTGGACGCACGTAGGCATCAACTCATGGTTCACGCACGGAAGTGGCGTAGACAAGGCAGTCATGTTTCACCTGTGGAATCTGAAAAATGCGACGAATAGGCGGCACCGGACGATAGTGCGTGGGTTTGATTTTCAGAAATGGAAGTTGACTCTCGACACCGGATGAAGACTTCGTGGAAGCGTTTACCAGCAACACCAGATGGCAACAGATGACGACGTTAGGCTGATACTGATCAGGTCTGACGAGCTGATGATGGAGCAACCGGCCGTGAGCGAGACTATCAATGGGGGTACGTACGCGAAACACAAAAACCCCGAACGAATGCTTCAGTCGGTCGAACGGCTTACGCAGGAGCTGGTGTCCCAGTTGGAAGAACGGCACGTGCGTACTAACCCGGAGGAATGCAGTTCGATCGTTACCGGCGTACAGTTCAAGATAGGCGAAAAGGTAACAACGGGGCCGGGTGGAACGGTTGCCTTGGCGCTGAACGATCGTCTGCACGGTGATCCGCGGGTGGGATTGATTGTGGACGATGAAGGCAATCGGGAGAGCGAAGAACCACCATCCATTCTGTATCAAATGTCGATGCCGTTTGTGCAGCACATCCCGGTCGTGCTTAATTCAATCGATTGCATCTCGCTTGCGCCTTTAGAAGAGCGGACGACGCCGGTGGTGACGACCACGACAACCACGACAATGACCACGGTGGTGGCGGCAACGGCGACGGCAACGACGACGACAACGGTGGCGACGAGTCGGGTAATAAAGCCTGTGCGCGTCGTATCCAATCCCGGCTCACCGAGGACGCGAAAGTTACAGCGTGAATCTTCCATCAACAAAGAGGCGGATGAGTCCAAGGTAAATGGCATGCTAGTGCTACCAACGCCGGCTGAATTGTTACACTTTATATAAACGCTAACACCCTGTAATATCTGTATATCTGTCTCTGGAGCTTTACTAGCACGATTCGATTTATTATGTTGTTCGAATATCTGCAAAAGGAGAATTTCCAGGTTCTAGTATCCCTACACAGGTTCTGCCATCAATTTCGATTGTATAAATGCTAGTTTTAGCTTGTTATTTACTACTTACTTACTTACTCGGCTTGGGGCAAAAATCCTAAAAGCACTTTACGGGTTGGGTCGTCAAGTGTCATTCTCATGGCATGACCAGCCCACCGCAGCCTGGCGAGTCTGATCCGCTCCCCGATGGTGAGATCATCGTACAGCTCGTATAGCATCTTCTTCTCGAACGCGGCTCAGAGGGTTTCGTCAGTTTTGGACAGAGTCCATATCTCAGAGTCGTATGTGAGTACTGGGACTATAAATGCTCTGTACAGTCCCAGCTTCATCCGTCGCAACAGGTATATAGAGTGGAGAAGTTTCTTCAGGCTGTAGTATGACCGGTTGGCAGCCAGTACCCTTGCGCGTAACTCAATATCAATGTGGTTGTCGGTGGATCTGGACTGACTTATACAAGATGGTTCCCGAAGCTTCCACCTCCGATTGCTCTCTCTAGCGCCAGATAGAAGTGAAGGCAGGCAAGCCCATCTCCCTGGCGCAAGCAAATCTCTCCTGGTGGTAGCAAAGAGCCCTGAGAGTTTTCCATCCACCTTCACCTGGCATGTGAAGTTGGCCATTGTCATACTTACAAGCCTGGTAAGCTTGGCCGGCATTCCAAAAGAGCTCATTGCGTCGAGAAGTTTACCCTTGCTATGCTGTCATATGCGGCTTTAAAATCAATGAAGAGATGATAGGAGTGGATCTACTGCTCCGCCATCTTCTCCAAGATTTGCCGCATCGTGAAGATCTGGTCAGTGGTTGATTTTCCGTTTGGAAATCCTCTCTGATAGTTTCCATCTAGTTTTTAGCTATCCGGTAGAAACAGAACAGTCTCACCTTTAGTTGCAGATTGAAATGTTTTGCTTTCCTTTCGTAAATCCTTCTAAATTGAGGCTGTCTCTGCTCGTCTATAGTTGAAAGATAGGTTAGAAAGATTTCAGGAACTTATGCGAAATTAGAAGGGTTATCTACCTGATCCCACAACCCACACACAACCCCAACCCACACATAACCCCAACCCACACACAATCCCAACCCACACACACGCACGCGGAAGTATTTATCTGATTGTATTAATTAATTAATTTACTTTTTTTATTTTTAGGTTAAACCCATAAAAATCCAAGATGTGAAAAGTGTGAAGAAAGAGCAACAGACCAAAATCGCCAAACCGGTAGTGGAAACCGTTACGAAGGTTTCCCGCGTTCGGCAACCAGTAGTGCCAAAGGGTGGCTCCATTATTACCGGCAGAACACCGGCAAAACCTTCCATCGGCAGTCCCATCCATCGTCCGGTTGCGAAACCACTCGCCACAAAACCGTACGCTCAACGTTCGGTGACGAAAAAGCTTCAACGTGACGCCACCCGGCAGCAAGCAGAAGCTCAAACCACCAGCGGTGCCAGTGGCAGCCGCCGGATGGTAAACCGATGTCGAAAATCCCACTACCGAAGGGTGAGAAAACTAACACACCACCGAGTCGTATTCCACCGCCGAAGCGGACCACACTCCAGGCGGGAAAGCAGTCATCCAAGCTCGGTGCATTGAAAACGTCTCCTGATGGTGCCCTTAAGAAGTAACGGCGCATAGCTAGCTTCCTTTTCTCTGTCGCTCTCTTTCGCGTAATCTTAGCTAGCTTATCTCATGGATGGTAGCAATTGAAACAAATACTTTACTATCTTACACATGTGCCCGGCTTGCTTAATAGAAGGCGATACCGTTTGCTGCTGGTCGGGATCGGTCAGATGATTTATCCATTGGCCGGTTAGTCGGGGCCCCGGAGGGTGTTCGATTCCTTTCTTTTCGTCTCTGTTACGTCGCATGTTACCTATTACCAACTAGGCCGAAACAAGCAGACACACACAAACCTGCAAAACCTTGATAGAGTTAGGGATAGAAATGAATTATAAAATAATCATACTTATAGCGATATATTCTAGTCCGCCCCCCCTCCCCCTCCAACCCCTTTTTTGCTCGCATAGTACGAATTTACGAACGAATATGCTTTTTTTAAAGCTTTTAGTTAAACGCGACCCCATAGTCTGGTGGAGAGCTTTCGCTTGTACTCGCAACGCAACCAGTAAGAATTGATTTACACATACCAGAAGAAGGAGCAAACGTAGCCGTACAATATTAAGAAAACCGATATTATGAACATCAGTTTACATATTTAAGTTACCTTACTTCGCTTTACCAGCGCATAATACTCTTGTGTAATTTAAATATTATACGTGCAAAATGGTCTATATATATATATATATATATATATATATATATATATATATATATATATATATATATATATATATATATATATATATATATATATATATATATATATATATGTATATATATATATATATATATATATATATATATATACATCTATTAATGGACCTTGTCGTACGGTTTAAGAAAAATAATAAACCCTATAGCTTCAAATCTATGCAACAAATATGCCGACTCCTGGAGATGGTAAGCGTCCAGAAAATTTACAGCATTTTCTCCCTCTTACTAATTATCTGTTTGACATTTACCGGAACATTTTTTTCCGGATATTCATTTCCTTCCACTAATTACGAAAAATTAACTAGTAAGCACCGTGAAAGCTTGGAATCAACACCCCACACCGGACGGATTGTTTTCCCACAAGCATTTGACAACAATGTGCATGTAACACAACCAGTGGAGTCCGTGTTGAAATGTTTGAAACGTTTCGCAAAGGAAAAGGATTTATCCCTGGCAGAAAAAAGAAAACAAAATGGCGACGTAAAAGAAGAACTCATGGCGGCAAGGTGTACTCCGTTTGCGCCGGAA
Organism: Anopheles stephensi; assembly: GCF_013141755.1. Classification (NCBI taxonomy): domain Eukaryota; kingdom Metazoa; phylum Arthropoda; class Insecta; order Diptera; family Culicidae; genus Anopheles; species Anopheles stephensi. The sequence continues at coordinate 87,587 of NW_023404994.1, read as the reverse complement.
TATTTTTTGCCTGGTCGCGCAGTTACATTGTAACGGAACCGGTTTGAAGGTATCCCAACTGACATCTGTTATACAAAAAAGGCTAAATTAAAAAAAAAATTGCCCGATCCTCGCCATAACTGCTCGCTTCATGCGCGAATGCTCGTTACGCTCTTAGAGCAGCTCAGCACCATGCCAGTTTGTCGTTGGAACGAGCAGCACAGCACACACCCGTTCGCTCTCGCGTGCAGTGGCGCTCAAACATTTTCTCGCTTTCCGCAATGTGCCGTGCACTGCTCGAACCATGATCTTCCGTTTAAGAGCCCCTGAGTGCGAGAGAGCGAACACACGTGTGCAGGGTCGCTCGAACTGTTTCTCGCGCCCCGTTTTGGTACTGATATGCAGCGCGCATTATAAAACCGTCTGGAAATCCCTGCAAATTTTTGTTTCTCTCTTTCTTTATTCGCTCTGGCATGAGCACGCTGAGCGACAGTCGTGTTCTGAATGTGATGGGGAGAGGACGTCCCATGCGCACGGATAAGCCGAGGCGCATGACCGGGTGTTTGAATGCAGATGGATTGTTCGTGTTTTGCGTGTAGGTGAGCTGCGGTAGCCTGGAGTTTCACTCGGTGATGATCAATTCGTGTTTGCCGCTTCCCGTAACATGTTTTCTGCGAGAGATGAGGTATGGTTCAGCATCTCATGTACGACGAACAGCACCATTTCTCAACTCACCGTCTTGTTTTTCCCCCTAAAGGAACACTGGCGAACACGAGGAGTGCAACGGAATAGTGAGAAACATTGAACGGGTTTGTTAATTAAAAAAATAATTTAGCGTAATATCACAATCTAATCCGAGTGTTATTGTTTATATGTTTTCATTTGCGCTGCCATAGCGCCTCTGGCCTATGACAGCTTGGATCCGAAGGAAATGGGTGAAAAAACTACGTGAAACCACGCGTTCGAACTGTTATAATTAGCTAAATCTGCTGCTCTCTAAGGCAAGATTTAGTATCGAGATTTAGGTAAAAGAACTCGAAAAACGCCATAAGCCTGCTATAAAATGTCAGTTGGGATGTCAACGCGAGCTGTCAAATGGAACCGTTTGCCATGCGGATTTGTGAAGTGTCACATTTCGAAAAATTTTAGTAGGCATGGAAATTGTATGCCGTAGACGGTGAGCCCCGCCGAACTGAAACTATATTACGTAATCGAGCCTTTCGAGAAGCTGAACGCACGGACCTCCACGCCGATAAAATCCATAGAAAATCCGGCCCAAATGGAACGCACGGCCGTCCTGTAGGACAGTTCAACGGGGGAGGATACACCCCCGCTGCAGGCAACGGTCGTGGTGCCCGTGGTGCCCGTGGAAACGGACGAAAAACTGGAGGCTACTGGTAAGTGGAACGTGAAGTGATGAAGGATGCAATAATGTCGTTCGGTTCTTTCGTTCCTTTCGTTTACGGCGCGCCCCGCTAGAGAACAACTCCACGCTGAAGGCAATCGTCGTGCCTGAGGGAAATGCACCGGCTCAACCGGACCAGGCTGCTGGTAGCTAGAATGGCGAAATGTGTGCGCGGTCCGGTAATACCGATGCTAGCTCGCTAGTCTTCTTCGGCTTTTTCTTGAAAGGTGCTGTGTCTGCTTTAGTGGATGACGGCATGGAAATGGACGACGCTCCGGCAGACGATACGTTGGTGAACGATTCACTTGATGATGAGCTGTCTTGAATGCTCAACCAATCATGGAAATCAAGACGCCCTGCTATTTCAGGTAGCACTCTGGGCATGATCTCGAAATCGATGATACGCGTTAGTGATGAGGACACCCCGGCCGACAAATGGCCGCCAAATACATCCAAGCAAAGGCGTCAAGTATCGTTCAATGATGGACCGGTAAAACATCCTCCCCCACCGGGCCAATCTTCGGATTCGTCCGATGATGACAATAGTTCTTTCTGGTCGTGCTTCCGTCGCAGACAGAAGTAGCCAAAATCTCCCGAGCCGGGACCATCGGGGCTGCAGAAACGGCGCCCACCAACACCCGCAAAGGATGCCAACGGGGCTCGAAGTTAAATCTAAGATTCCGAACGAACTATCAGTTCTTATTTGTTCGCGTTTCGTCAATTAACAAAAATACATCAATCATTGTTTGTAGATGTTGATCTGCAGCATATGAACATTGTTGCGCGTTGTTACGTGTTCTTCTTGGGCACATTACTACAAGCTGACGCTTTCTGTTTGGTTTGATTTGGAGCTGTTCTGCAAAGAGTAGCATCACATTACGCGAACACTACGGCCATGTGCGAATATATATGGAAAACTGAACGGACGTTGGACGCACGTAGGCATCAACTCATGGTTCACGCACGGAAGTGGCGTAGACAAGGCAGTCATGTTTCACCTGTGGAATCTGAAAAATGCGACGAATAGGCGGCACCGGACGATAGTGCGTGGGTTTGATTTTCAGAAATGGAAGTTGACTCTCGACACCGGATGAAGACTTCGTGGAAGCGTTTACCAGCAACACCAGATGGCAACAGATGACGACGTTAGGCTGATACTGATCAGGTCTGACGAGCTGATGATGGAGCAACCGGCCGTGAGCGAGACTATCAATGGGGGTACGTACGCGAAACACAAAAACCCCGAACGAATGCTTCAGTCGGTCGAACGGCTTACGCAGGAGCTGGTGTCCCAGTTGGAAGAACGGCACGTGCGTACTAACCCGGAGGAATGCAGTTCGATCGTTACCGGCGTACAGTTCAAGATAGGCGAAAAGGTAACAACGGGGCCGGGTGGAACGGTTGCCTTGGCGCTGAACGATCGTCTGCACGGTGATCCGCGGGTGGGATTGATTGTGGACGATGAAGGCAATCGGGAGAGCGAAGAACCACCATCCATTCTGTATCAAATGTCGATGCCGTTTGTGCAGCACATCCCGGTCGTGCTTAATTCAATCGATTGCATCTCGCTTGCGCCTTTAGAAGAGCGGACGACGCCGGTGGTGACGACCGCGAGAACCACGACAATGACTACGGTGGTGACAATGACTACGACGCGTCCGGCTCACCGAGGACGCGAAAGTTACAGCGTGAATCTTCCATCAACAAAGAGGCGGATGAGTCCAAGGTAAATGGCATGCTAGTGCTACCAACGCCGGCTGAATTGTTACACTTTATATAAACGCTAACACCCTGTAATATCTGTATATCAGTCTCTGGAGCTTTACTAGTACGATTCGATTTATTATGTTGTTCGAATATCTGCAAAAGGAGAATTTCCAGGTTCTAGTATCCCTACACAGGTTCTGCCATCAATTTCGATTGTATAAATGCTAGTTTTAGCTTGTTATTTACTACTTACTTACTTGCTCGGCTTATGGCAAAAATCCTAAAAGCACTTTACGGGTTGGGTCGTCAAGTGTCATTCTCATGGCATGACCAGCCCACCGCAGCCTGGCGAGTCTGATCCGCTCCCCGATGGTGAGATCATCGTACAGCTCGTATAGCATCTTCCTCTCGAACGCGGCTCAGAGGGTTTCGTCAGTTTTGGACAGAGTCCATATCTCAGAGTCGTATGTGAGTACTGGGACTATAAATGCTCGGTACAGTCCCAGCTTCATCCGTCGCAACAGGTATTTAGAGTGGAGAAGTTTCTTCAGGCTGTAGTATGACCGGTTGGCAGCCAGTACCCTTGCGCGTAACTCAATATCAATGTGGTTGTCGGTGGATCTGGACTGACTTATACAAGATGGTTCCCGAAGCTTCCACCTCCGATTGCTCTCTCTAGCGCCAGATAGAAGTGAAGGCAGGCAAGCCCATCTCCCTGGCGCAAGCAAATCTCTCCTGGTGGTAGCAAAGAGCCCTGAGAGTTTTCCATCCACCTTCACCTGGCATGTGAAGTTGGCCATTGTCATACTTACAAGCCTGGTAAGCTTGGCCGGCATTCCAAAAGAGCTCATTTCGTCGAGAGGTTTACCCTGGCTATCCAGTCATATGCGGCTTTAAAATCAATGAAGAGACGATAGGAGTGGATCTATTGCTCCGCCATCTTCTCCAAGATTTGCCGCATCGTGAAGATCTGGTCAGTGGTTGATTTTCCGTTTGGAAATCCTCTCTGATAGTTTCCATCTAGTTTTTAGCTATCCGGTAGAAACAGAACAGTCTCACCTTTAGTTGCAGATTGAAATGTTTTGCTTTCCTTTCGTAAATCCTTCTAAATTGAGGCTGTCTCTGCTCGTCTATAGTTGAAAGATAGGTTAGAAAGATTTCAGGAACTTATGCGAAATTAGAAGGGTTATCTACCTGATCCCACAACCCACACACAACCCCAACCCACACACACGCACGCGGAAGTATTTATCTGATTGTATTAATTAATTAATTTACTTTTTTTTTATTTTTAGGTTAAACCCATAAAAATCCAAGATGTGAAAAGTGTGAAGAAAGAGCAACAGACCAAAATCGCCAAACCGGTAGTGGAAACCGTTACGAAGGTTTCCCGCGTTCGGCAACCAGTATTGCCAAAGGGTGGCGCCATTATTACCGGCAGAACACCGGCAAAACCTTCCATCGGCAGTCCCATCCATCGTCCGGTTGCGAAACCACTCGCCACAAAACCGTACGCTCAACGTTCGGCGACGAAAAAGCTTCAACGTGACGCCACCCGGCAGCAAGCAGAAGCTCAAACCACCAGCGGTGCCAGTGGCAGCCGCCGGATGGTAAACCGATGTCGAAAATCCCACTACCGAAGGGTGAGAAAACTAACACACCACCGAGTCGTATTCCACCGCCGAAGCGGACCACACTCCAGGCGGGAAAGCAGTCATCCAAGCTCGGTGCATTGAAAACGTCTCCTGATGGTGCCCTTAAGAAGTAACGGCGCATAGCTAGCTTCCTTTTCTCTGTCGCTCTCTTTCGCGTAATCTTAGCTAGCTTATCTCATGGATGGTAGCAATTGAAACAAATACTTTACTATCTTACACACGTGCCCGGCTTGCTTAATAGAAGGCGATACCGTTTGCTGCTGGTCGGGATCGGTCAGATGATTTATCCATTGGCCGGTTAGTCGGGGCCCCGGAGGGTGTTCGATTCCTTTCTTTTCGTCTCTGTTACGTCGCATGTTACCTATTACCAACTAGCCCGAAACAAGCAGACACACACAAACCTGCAAAACCTTGATAGAGTTAGGGATAGAAATGAATTATAAAATAATCATACTTATAGCGATATATTCTAGTCCGCCCCCCCTCCCCCTCCAACCCCTTTTTTGCTCGCATAGTACGAATTGACGAACGAATATGCTTTTTTTAAAGCTTTTAGTTAAACGCGACCCCATAGTCTGGTGGAGAGCTTTCGCTTGTACTCGCAACGCAACCAGTAAGAATTGATTTACACATACCAGAAGAAGGAGCAAACGTAGCCGTACAATATTAAGAAAACCGATATTATGAACATCAGTTTACATATTTAAGTTACCTTACTTCGCTTTACCAGCGCATAATACTCTTGTGTAATTTAAATATTATACGTGCAAAATGGTCTATATATATATATATATATATATATATATATATATATATATATATATATATATATATATATATATATATGTATATATATATATATATATATATATATATATATATATATACATCTATTAATGGACCTTGTCGTACGGTTTAAGAAAAATAATAAACCCTATAGCTTCAAATCTATGCAACAAATATGCCGACTCCTGGAGATGGTAAGCGTCCAGAAAATTTACAGCATTTTCTCCCTCTTACTAATTATCTGTTTGACATTTACCGGAACATTTTTTTCCGGATATTCATTTCCTTCCACTAATTACGAAAAATTAACTAGTAAGCACCGTGAAAGCTTGGAATCAACACCCCACACCGGACGGATTGTTTTCCCACAAGCATTTGACAACAATGTGCATGTAACACAACCAGTGGAGTCCGTGTTGAAATGTTTGAAACGTTTCGCAAAGGAAAAGGATTTATCCCTGGCAGAAAAAAGAAAACAAAATGGCGACGTAAAAGAAGAACTCATGGCGGCAAGGTGTACTCCGTTTGCGCCGGAATATTTTTTGCCTGGTCGCGCAGTTACATTGTAACGGAACCGGTTTGAAGGTATCCCAACTGACATCTGTTATACAAAAAAGGCTAAATTAAAAAAAAAATTGCCCGATCCTCGCCATAACTGCTCGCTTCATGCGCGAATGCTCGTTACGCTCTTAGAGCAGCTCAGCACCATGCCAGTTTGTCGTTGGAACGAGCAGCACAGCACACACCCGTTCGCTCTCGCGTGCAGTGGCGCTCAAACATTTTCTCGCTTTCCGCAATGTGCCGTGCACTGCTCGAACCATGATCTTCCGTTTAAGAGCCCCTGAGTGCGAGAGAGCGAACACACGTGTGCAGGGTCGCTCGAACTGTTTCTCGCGCCCCGTTTTGGTACTGATATGCAGCGCGCATTATAAAACCGTCTGGAAATCCCTGCAAATTTTTGTTTCTCTCTTTCTTTATTCGCTCTGGCATGAGCACGCTGAGCGACAGTCGTGTTCTGAATGTGATGGGGAGAGGACGTCCCATGCGCACGGATAAGCCGAGGCGCATGACCGGGTGTTTGAATGCAGATGGATTGTTCGTGTTTTGCGTGTAGGTGAGCTGCGGTAGCCTGGAGTTTCACTCGGTGATGATCAATTCGTGTTTGCCGCTTCCCGTAACATGTTTTCTGCGAGAGATGAGGTATGGTTCAGCATCTCATGTACGACGAACAGCACCATTTCTCAACTCACCGTCTTGTTTTTCCCCCTAAAGGAACACTGGCGAACACGAGGAGTGCAACGGAATAGTGAGAAACATTGAACGGGTTTGTTAATTAAAAAAATAATTTAGCGTAATATCACAATCTAATCCGAGTGTTATTGTTTATATGTTTTCATTTGCGCTGCCATAGCGCCTCTGGCCTATGACAGCTTGGATCCGAAGGAAATGGGTGAAAAAACTACGTGAAACCACGCGTTCGAACTGTTATAATTAGCTAAATCTGCTGCTCTCTAAGGCAAGATTTAGTATCGAGATTTAGGTAAAAGAACTCGAAAAACGCCATAAGCCTGCTATAAAATGTCAGTTGGGATGTCAACGCGAGCTGTCAAATGGAACCGTTTGCCATGCGGATTTGTGAAGTGTCACATTTCGAAAAATTTTAGTAGGCATGGAAATTGTATGCCGTAGACGGTGAGCCCCGCCGAACTGAAACTATATTACGTAATCGAGCCTTTCGAGAAGCTGAACGCACGGACCTCCACGCCGATAAAATCCATAGAAAATCCGGCCCAAATGGAACGCACGGCCGTCCTGTAGGACAGTTCAACGGGGGAGGATACACCCCCGCTGCAGGCAACGGTCGTGGTGCCCGTGGTGCCCGTGGAAACGGACGAAAAACTGGAGGCTACTGGTAAGTGGAACGTGAAGTGATGAAGGATGCAATAATGTCGTTCGGTTCTTTCGTTCCTTTCGTTTACGGCGCGCCCCGCTAGAGAACAACTCCACGCTGAAGGCAATCGTCGTGCCTGAGGGAAATGCACCGGCTCAACCGGACCAGGCTGCTGGTAGCTAGAATGGCGAAATGTGTGCGCGGTCCGGTAATACCGATGCTAGCTCGCTAGTCTTCTTCGGCTTTTTCTTGAAAGGTGCTGTGTCTGCTGTAGTGGATGACGGCATGGAAATGGACGACGCTCCGGCAGACGATACGTTGGTGAACGATTCACTTGATGATGAGCTGTCTTGAATGCTCAACCAATCATGGAAATCAAGACGCCCTGCTATTTCAGGTAGCACTCTGGGCATGATCTCGAAATCGATGATATGCGTTAGTGATGAGGACACCCCGGCCGACAAATGGCCGCCAAATACATCCAAGCAAAGGCGTCAAGTATCGTTCGATGATGGACCGGTAAAACATCCTCCCCCACAGGGCCAATCGTCGGATTCGTCCGATGATGACAATAGTTCTTTCTGGTCGTGCTTCCGTCGCAGACAGAAGTAGCCGAAATCTCCCGAGCCGGGGCCATCGGGGCTGCAGAAACGGCGCCCACCAACACCCACAAAGGATGCCAACAAGGATGACGAGTAATGACGGGGCTCGAAGTTAAATCTTAGATTCCGAACGAACTATCAGTTCTTATTTGTTCGCGTTTCGTTAATTAACAAAAATACATCAATCATTGTTTGTAGATGTTAGTCTGCAGCATATGAACATTGTTGCGCGTTGTTGCGTGTTCTTCTTGGGTACATTACTACAAGCTGACGCTTTCTGCTTGGTTTGATTTGGAGCTGTTCAGCAAAGGGTAGCATCACATTACGCGAACACTACGGCCATGTGCGAATATATACGAAAAACTGAACGGACGTTGGACGCACGTAGGCATCATCTCATGGTTCACGCACGGAAGTGGCGTAGACAAGACACTCATGTTTACTCTGTGGAATCTGACGAATGCGGCGAATAGGCAGCACCGGACGATAGTGCGTGGGTTTGATTTTCAGAAACGGAAGATGACTCTCGAGACCGGATGAAGACTTCGTGGAAGCGTTTACCAGCAACACCGGATGGCAACAGATGACGACGTTAGGTTGATACTGATCAGGTCTGACGAGCTGATGATGGACCGGCCGTGAGCGAGACTATCGATGGGGGTACGTACGCGAAACACAAAAACCCCGAACGAATGCTCGGTCGGTCGAACGGCTTACGCAGGAGCTGGTGTCCCAGTTGGAAGAACGGCACGTGCGTACTAACCCGGAGGAATGCAGTTCGATCGTTACCGGCGTACAGTTCAAGATAGGCGAAAAGGTAACAACGGGGCCGGGTGGAACGGTTGCCTTGGCGCTGAACGATCGTCTGCACGGTGATCCGCGGGTGGGATTGATTGTGGACGATGAAGGCAATCGGGAGAGCGAAGAACCACCATCCATTCTGTATCAAATGTCGATGCCGTTTGTGCAGCACATCCCGGTCGTGCTTAATTCAATCGATTGCATCTCGCTTGCGCCTTTAGAAGACCGGACGACGCCGGTGGTGACGACCACGAGAACCACGACAATGACTACGGTGGTGACGGCAACGGCGACGGCAACGACGACGACGACGGTGGCGACGAGTCGGGTAATCAAGCCTGTGCGCGTCGTATCCAATCCCGGCTCACCGAGGACGCGAAAGTTACAGCGTGAATCTTCCATCAACAAAGAGGCGGATGAGTCCAAGGTAAATGGCATGCTAGTGCTACCAACGCCGGCTGAATTGTTACACTTTATATAAACGCTAACACCCTGTAATATCTGTATATCTGTCTCTGGAGCTTTACTAGTACGATTCGATTTATTATGTTGTTCGAATATCTGCAAAAGGAGAATTTCCAGGTTCTAGTATCCCTACACAGGTTCTGCCATCAATTTCGATTGTATAAATGCTAGTTTTAGCTTGTTATTTACTACTTACTTACTTACTCGGTGTTGTGTCTCTAGCGGTGGACTGTAACTTGAGGGGGTGGGGTAGTAGGTTTTCTTTCACCATAAATCGGGAGCCCTCACGGAAAAGACGATCTTTCTTCGTTGATGTCGCATGCAAGACTAAAGTTCATTTATTATCACTTCAATGTGTGCGTGTCGCACTCCGAATTCTACTGTCACAAAAATATGCAAACCCAAGCAACAACCCAATCCCTGTGACACCCCGGCTAGCACGACTGAAGGCCAGGGGTATGTAGAAATCGAGCGAAATGGGGGAAAAATCCCGAAGCAAAAATCCGTCATAAAAGCCATCACTTAGACGCGTTTTATGACGATTTTCAAATTTCGACAGCTTTTCGCCCATTTCTTCCATTTCGCCCCTTGGCTGTTTCGCCGCGATTTCTTTCAGTGTGTGCGTGTCATCTAGCATGAATGTGGCATTGTGCGTGTGATTGTTACCCTTTATTCAAAGTCACAGCTGAAAACATAAACATTCAGATTTCAAGGCGCAAAGCAGCATTCAAATTCGACTCAGCAGTTTCACCTGGAAAATAAATAAATAAAAGTAAGTAAGATTAAGTGCATGACAATGAATCAAATTATTATCATACTTACATAAAAAATAATAAAACGATTGATTATTTCAGCCAAAATATAATGTCGGAACCACCAAAGAAAGGGTGCCTTTTTGCACTGCAACAACTGCCTTCGGCTGTATTATGCTCCACAGGGGCAATTGTCCGTGTTTTTGGACCGCGAACGTCATCAAGACCGACGCCGGAACCGTCTTTTGCCCCCGATGCTGGTTCCATGGATATCGCTACGCGACCGGCAGGATCGGTGGAACAAAAGCGAGGATCGCAGCCGTCCACTAGTGCGACGCCGGCACCGGCATTTGTTCCCGCTGCAGGTTCCATGCGTGTCATTCCGCGGCCGGCAGGATCGTCTGCGACGTCGGAATCTTCTACTGCTCTCAATGCTGGTTCCGTGGATATCGCTACGCGTCCGGCAGGATCGATGGCACAAAAGCGAGGATCGCAGCCCTCAACGAAAGCGATACGTGGGATGATTCTTGTGCCTGCTAGTTCCGTGCGTGTTGTTCCACTAGCGACCACAAGTGTGACGCCGAAATCGTCTGTTGCTTCAGCTGCTGGTTCATGCGTGCATGACTTTGCGCGACCGGCAAAAACGACTGTCGTGCATCAAGGATTCCGTCAGCCGTCACCAAGCATGACACCGGAACCGTGTGTTTCATCATCACCGGGATCAACATTTCAAGAAGAGCAGTCGTCAGCAAGCAGCATTCATCCGTCCACGGTATCTATTAATGTAAATAAGAACACAGAGTTAGTTCAAGCAAAAACAACTTGTCCTGGGCACGATTTTTGTTCACACTGTTTATTATTAAAACTGGATGCCCGAACCGCCCAAACGGCTGCGATAGTGAATGAAATTTCGGCCACAATACACCCGATGAAAGGCGTGCGACGCAATGCTCAAACCATCCCGATACAATATATAAGCAACGAAGAGTCACTGGACAGGTTTGAAGAGCATCTTACAGATGAAAATTTGTTTTACACCTTCATACAGCGTGCGGATGCTGAATTATCCAGCCAAAACGCGAAAAGCCGACTGCATGAAGTGTTGGATATAATGTTCGACAAACAATTTTTAGCCAAGTGTAGCTGGCTCGGATCGGGTGGAAGAAAAATAGCCTTCAAAAACTATGTACATACTATGCAATTTTTAAAAAATGTAGCCACAAACCACATGGGCGTAGAAGTAGATATAAACTTCGTAGAAATGTACATAAAAAAAAAGCTTGCATATGCTCCTAAAAGAGTAGCAATGCAAGGCATTAGAAAAACTTTCAGTCGCACAAGACGCACTATGTAAATTTATATTTAAGTTATTATTTAGTTTAAGTTTTATTTAGTTTTTATATTTCCTTTTGTAGTCTCTTAACGTTTTAATTTTTGTTTTTTTTTTTTAATTAGAACGGTCGTATTGCCTTTTTCATATTTACCAAACATAGGTTTAAGTAGTGTATATATTTAATTCTGACTATCTTAATTTTATTCGTAGCTGCGTCCTGCGTATAGCAAAACGATCCAAATGGGATACGTTGTTCGATCCGGCCACGTGAAAGACTGCTGTCATATAAAATTATGACAAAAAATGTGATACGAAAGTAACACAAGCTGTGATAAATTAAACACTGACTAAAACCTGAAACAATCACGTAAACAACTAAGTCAATTATGTATGTGATAAAAGTAAATATTTAATATTGAAAGGTTCATCAGTATACTGATTGCCGCAAATACAATGTAATATACACCAGATTATATGTGATTATTATTTATTTTTTCGAAAACAATTACAATATTACTTTTTATTATAACATAACAATTGATAATTCAAAATATTACAGTTATTCATTCAACTAATGTCTGTATGAGAGGTACAAATACATAGTTCGTGTCGTCCGTTTTAATAGCTACTAATTTACACTTGATATCTGTTGATGAAAAAACTATCGATTCTATGGTAAGGTCGCTTGTATTTGCCTCATATATGTCTTTCATCATAGGCGAACAAAAGAATGTATGAGTTTCTGTCATTTTGTTAAATGCTGTCCCATAAATGTTAATCGTTGATCCTATTTTTTCTGCCTTACAATATTTAGCAATATATAAATCCTTAGTTAAAAACCAATTACCTTGAGTACATGGATATAGACGCATATTATAATTTACATGCAATGTTACTCCACTACGTCGATATCCAGAAAATAGGAAACACGTGCCGCACTGTGATGTTTTCCTTCTACTGTACATTTTTGGCACCCATGTTTATGATTGAAGTATGCAACACCTAAAAGAAAAAAGATAATTAATATACTGTGCTAGTTATGCGAAAATTACATTATGTAAATGCTTCTCTAACTTACCTTTTATGAACGCACGCGCTGGTGAATCTGCGATGATAGCTCTAACGCGTATTTGGATGAACTTATCGGCTATGACGAATGATGGCTAATTGGTTCCGGATCTGGAATGCAAAAGATGGATATTAATATTGCAATTAAATATGCTTTCATGTAGTCAATCTTGTTCTTACCTTCATACGTGGTTGCTGCAGGAATTATGTTAGCACCGAATGAACTGCTCTCGCCAAATAATTCTGCCTCTAGTTTAGCGTTATTAGCTTTGATAATCTTGCTGGTTTGGCCGGTTCGACGCATTCTTTTGACCGACATTGTTACACTTCGAACACTACTACAAGGAATGCACTTGAGAAATGTAAGCAATTTGCGTCACTTAATCGCAAACGTATGTAAGTTGCTTGATAGTTAACGCAAAGCTAGAACAAATTCTCTACACACTTGTTCACTATTTTTTTCACTCAGGAAGTTTGTAACACTGTCACGCGCGCAGATAAAGACACCGATTGTAGCGATAACTCGAACCGAATGAACACGAAAACGACATTTGCATATGTATATAACCAACGACCAACGAATAGAATAGTAGAATTTGGTATATGCTATCGTAGGTATCGGATGAAGAATTGTTTACATTTATTTGTTGTGTAATTTAGGTACATGATTTAGGTACATGTTTCCCTCCTTACCAATTGACATTATGGTAGGTAGAAGGAAAGTTCTACAACAACAAATGTTAGCAACAGCTAGTAACGCGTATATACATAGATATGAGTTGTATAATCTTACCTCTTCGATATGTATAATATATGTTGACCTAGCCGTGCAAGAAAGAAGACAGCCGAAACAAAATTGGTTGCTTGAAGCTATGGGTGGAGGTAGGAAAAAAATAGGTTAAACAAGGTGTAATATTAGCGCAAATGAAATAACAGTAGGCGTTGCTATGAACACGGTAGTATGGAAAACAATACGTTACCTTTTTCTGCCCGGTAATGTGCAATTCGAATGAAATATGATGATCACAAAACAGTAATACTCTTGGCGTTGTTTACACACATATTGGGAAGATGCTGGAGTATCAGCCACACACACAGCTTTTTTGAAGCAATTTTTGTTTTTCCACGGCACTGCACATATCGGTAATAAGTAAGATCTGTTCAAAATAAAGAATATTTAGATTATTTCACGAATTTTTGCACATAATCAAGCGGTTTGCGCATGTTTACTTTCTGAACTCCAACTGAGTTTGTTTACACATTTTTTGACACAGCGGCGTTTCGCTCGCTTTTACGCACGCACACATTCAAAGACAGCACAGCGCATGCGCTGCAACGAGCAAAACGGCTAGTTCGCCCGAGCGAGATTGCCCCCCCACGAGTTTCACCCATTTTCGCACGATTTCTACATACCCCTCACCTACAAACTGACCCGAATTGTTTGCCGGGACATGTCAATTTGCCCAAGCAGCAAACGCAATGCGCAACTCGCACAACATGCTCCCCGGCGTTGAAATGTCATTTCAATTTTCATCCTCGTCTAACGGTAGAAAACAGACCTCAGTTACCGCACGCTTGAATTCCGCTCCATTCGCTGTCTTAACGGTAACGACACGAATTGTACCATCATCTCCAGGGTGTGCGGCAACGATTCTGGCAAGTGGCCATTGCAGTAGTGGCGCATTCTGGTCAGCTAGTAGCACAAGTGATCCTACTTTAATCACCTTCCGCTTCAGCCATTTCGATCGATTCTGCAGCTCCGGCAGGTACTCGGCGGTTCATCGTTTCCAAAAGTGTTGCAGCATGGACTGCACTAACTGCCATCGTGAGAGATGATTTTCCTTCAAGGTAGAGTAGTCAGGTTTAGGAACCGTCTGCATCTCACGTCCGATCAGGAAATGTGCAGGCGTGATCGCAGTGTAGTCGGATGGGTCATCTGAACTCGGTACCAAGGGACGAGAGTTCAGTACTGCTTCTATCTGGGTCAATGTCGTGTAAAGCTCCTCGTAAGACAGCTTCCTATCGCCAACAATACGTTTTAGGTGGTATTTGACCTGCTTCACACCAGCCTCCCAAATGCCACCAAAGTGTGGGCTTCGTGGTGGTATGAACGACCAGTCAATACCCTTGTCGACACAATAGTTGGTGATCCTTTTCGTAGCGCAATCGTTCTCGAACATACGCCAAAGTTCATGTAGCTCGGTTTTAGCTCCGACAAAGTTAGTCGCGTTGTCAGAGCGTATCGTTTTCGGGCATCCACGTCGACTGATGAACCGTCTCAAACTCGCTAGAAAGGCGTCTGTCGTCAAGTCTGAAACCAATTCCAAGTGAACCGCCCGAGTCTGCAAACACACAAACAAGCACACGTACGCCTTGGTGATTTGCGGTTTGCGAGAAGTCGTTGATTTTATCCAGAAGGGACCGGCGTAGTCCACACCGGTATTCGAAAAGACGGGGGCTGGCTGGACGCGATACGACGGTAGGTCACCCATCAGTTGCGTCGTCTTCAACGGGTTTGCCTTGAAGCACACGATGCACTTCCGTATCACCTTTCGAATAGTATTCTTCACATTCAGTGGCCAGTACCGTTGACGTACAACTGCAAGCAAACCTCTTTGCCCGATGTGTAGGTTGTCGATGTGTAGTTCGCGAACGAGAGCTTCAGTGATTGGATGCTTAGCCGGCAACAGCATCTGATGTCGACTGTCGTAAGGTATGAAGGCTCGCTTGATCCTGCCTCCAACTCGTATGATCCCATCGTCAGGATCCAAAAACGCTTGTAGTCCATTAAGTCGATGTTTTGTATTCGCACCGTCCATAAGTGCGATGATTTCGGGCTGGAAAGTCTCGCGTTGAACCAGTCGTACTATTAAGAGCGTCGCTGTACGCACTTCCTTCGCTGTCAGTCGGCCCTTTACTACCTCCCTTTTGCGTGACTTGATGAACCTAGCTAGTCGCACCAAGTAGGCCATACTCCTTACAATCTGTGTGTAACTGCTCAACCTGTCAAAGATCGGAAAACGTTCGATCGGAACAGTCATGGCTAAAGCCACTCCAGCTCGCATTTCCGGTAGCTCACTATCCGGAATTTCCACTTCGTCCTCATCCTCGATGAGGTGTTGTGTTGGTTGGGGCCGCCACCAAATAGTTGAACCAATCAATTTCCTCGGTGTAACTCCACGTGAAATCAAATCGGCCGGGTTGTCATGTGTGGAAATGTAATGCCAATGGAAGGATTGGCTAAGCTGCTGGATCTCGCTTACCCGATTTGATACGTATGTCTGCAGTAGTTCTGGCGTTTTCTTGACCCAAGCCAAGACGATTTTTGAGTCGCTCCAAAGATGTACTGATTCAAACTTAAGCTCCGTAGCGTTCAGGAACTTCACGACCATTCGAGCCAGTAACAGTGCCGCTAACAGTTCGGCTCGAGGGGTCGTGATGGCCTTCTCCTTCGGACTTCGTTTTTTCGGTAGGATCCGCGACTTGCTGCAAACAAGCTGCATCTTGGACTCCTCGTCGGTGAAAGTGCCCTGCACGTACAAGCAGGCACCGTAGGCTTGGTCGGATGCGTCAGCGAACCCATGTAGTCTCAGCTGGAACACATCCTTCCAGGAAATCCATCTCGGAACTCGGATTTCCCTCAGTGATGTCATCTCGGTCCGAAAGTTTCGCCACTTCTCGTCGATTTCGGTTGGGATGGAGTCGTCCCAATCGATTTGTAGTTCACCTACTTCTCGCAAGATCAGCTTCGCGTAGGTGATTACTGGGCCAAAGAATCCAAGTGGGTCGAATATTTTGGCCAGTTGACTCAGAAGTTTCCTTCGAGTCATTCCTTCTGGGTTGTCAAAGTCAGGAACGGACACCGAGAACCAGTCCTCCAACGGGTTCCATGTCACGCCCAGTGTCTTAACGATGGTCTTCGAGGTGTCGTCCGTAACCTCGAAAGTGTCTCCTCGTTGTTCTTCAGCTACACCTAAAACGATATCTGAATGGTTGGCGCACCACTTGTGAGCGCTGAAGCAGGCTTTCGCCAGTAGTCCTGTCACATCTCGCTGTAGTTGGCAAGCCTCAGCAAGGGTATCGGCACCAGTCAGGATATCATCCATGTATGTCTCTGTTGACCACCTCTGCGGCCCTTGGGAACTCATCGTGATGATCTTCTGCAGCTTGCTTCAGAGCCATGGTTGCTTGAAACGGGGAAGGTCCCAAGCCATACGTAACTGTCAGCAGCTCTCGCACCGTAAGTGGGTCGTTCCGATTGTACCTCCAAAAGATTCGCTGGTACCTTGTGTCATCCGGATGGACCACCACTTGACGAAACATCTTCGGAATGTCGAGTGTGAAGACGTACTGAAATCCTCTGAAACGAAGCAAAATTGCAGTAAGATCGTTCTGAACCGTCGGTCCAGTCATCAAAACGTCGTTGATCGAGACGCCGGTTGACGTCTTCGCTGATCCATCAAACACGACTCGCAGCTTGGTTGTCGTACTCGTTGGCCGCAGCACGCAGTGGTGCGGTAGATAAAACACCGATCCTGGGTCGTCATTCGGTGTTTCCACAATCTCGCGCATGTGTCCGAGATCCTCATATTCTCGGATGAACCGCGAATATTGCTCCTTTAAGTCCGGCTGCTTGTCAAGTTTTCGCTCCAAAGCCAGAAAACGTCGCAGCGCTGTGTCTCGCGAGCCGCCAAGCTCGCGTTTACGTTCGTTGAACGGATATCGTACTACATACCGTCCCTCCTCAGTTCGCTCGTGTGTGCGCCGGAAGTGTTCCAGGCACGCTTCGTCATCCGCCTTCGGGGAAGGGCGGAGCTCGTCGCAGGATTCTACCTTGTAGAAGTTCCTCAGCAGTTCGATGAGCGGCTGATCGTCAGCAGTTTGGCAAAGTGTACGCGCAACGACCGTCGTGTCGCTCGCGATCACACCTCCAGCGATCCAACCCAGCTTTGTGTATCGCAGCGCAGGTCGGTTCGGACCGAGTTCACATCGGCCGTCAAGCATCAGGTTCCAAAAACTTCCAGCGCCAATCAGCATATCGACAGGTCCTCTTCTGTTGAAGGTAGGGTCGGCCAGCACCTGTTCGCTCGAGATGGGCCACTGTGATATGTCGAAAGACTTCGTCGGAAGTTCCCCAGTGCTTCGTGGTGTCACTAGGAAGTCTAACTCAGCTGTAAAGTCACTGGCACGAGACCTGATCGTCGTGCGCAGTTTACGGCAAAGACGAGTTCTATTGCCGTTCAGACCACTGACCGTGACGTCAGCGGGTTTTGTCTTAAGGGAGAGAAGGTTTGCAAATCGCTCGGTGACAAAGTTCATCTGCGAAGCAGAGTCTAATACCACTCTACAAGGGTAGGGAGAATCGCACAAACCATCCACTAAAACAATGGCAGTCGAAAGGACTGTCTGCTTCTCCGGTTCCACGTCACTCGCGCACAGGGTTGTCGGTGTTTCAGTTTGTACGTTGGCTGTTTGGGATTCTTCTATCACTGATTCACTAGATGTCGTTTGACCTACGTTAGTTGCAACCTGACTTGGGGAATCTTCATGGAGTAAGCTATGATGTTTCTTACCGCAACGACGGCAAGAACTGGATAAACATGCTCGCAATTGATGGCCTTTGGAGAGACAATTGAAGCAAACACCGCACCGTTTTGCAATCTCGAACCTTTCCTTAACACCTTTAGCCCTGAAAAGTTCACAAGCTCGGAGTTCATGAGCAGCACTGCATACTGGACACTTCGCTAACGGTTTAGGTTCACTCACTACCAGGCTCCTTGCCACTGTTTTCGGCTTTGTACCTTCCGTCGATGTTTTCACGCTGGTATCGAGCTTCTCAGAAATTCGACACTGCTCCTCCAAAAACTCCATCATAGCGGCGTAGGAAGAAAGTAAGTTCTTCCTTTGTTTCGTCTCCCAAGCCACTCGCAACTTCTTGTCTAACTTACCAGCTATAAGGTTGACCAACATTTGCTCACCGAGACCACCTACCGGAAGGTTCTGATTCTTCAACGCCTCAACGTTTTTAGTGCAGGTGTCAATCACTTTACGAAGGCTCGAAGCATTGTCCTGGTTGATCTTGGGTAAGCTGAAAAGGTTTTCAATGTGCTTATCCACAACCACTCTTTTGTCTTCATACCGCTGAGTGAGAACCTTCCAGGCAGCTTCGTAGTCGTTGTTGTTTACCAGCTCATCGTCGATGATACCAGCCGCCTTTCCGACAAGGCAGTTTCGCAAATGAAAAAGCTTCAGGGCCGGTTCTTCTTGCTGGTATCGGTTCATCACCGTGGTGAACATCGCCTTGAACGAATACCACTTTTCGTATGACCCATCAAAGGTCGGTAGGGGCACTTGCAACGGAGGGAGGTAGGGCTGAGCCTGCTGCTGGGTCAGTGGGAGAGCAGGTGGAACGGCTACTTCAACTTTCGTTACGGCATCGAAACACGCGGTCAGTTTCAACGAAACGTCATTGAAACGTGTCTCAAATTCGATGTATTTGTCATTCTGCTCTTTGTCTTGGTCATCGTGCAGCGTTAACTCGTAGATTTTGTTCTGTATTTCGTTGCACTCGCTATAGATATTTTCTAAAGCCTTTTCCTGGAGTTGAAGGAAGCGCACGTTTTTTACGTTGAGGTTAGGCTGCTCTGCACTGTCACACAAAGCTGCACACACACGACTAAGCTTTCCACACACTGCTTCCCGTTGCTTCTCCAACACTTTCAGCTGTGCCTCCATTTCGTCGGAATTGTCTTCTACTAGCTGTTGTTGTGATGATGTTGGTTTCGGTGATGTCGTCCCACGCTTAACTGGTGTTCGTTTTAGCTTTTTCGATCGAGTAAATGGTGATGGCATCGTTCGTCACACATGCACACACACCATCAACGTCGTATCGAGCCGTTGCACAAGAATCCGCGCCAAGCTAAGCTGTCACACACACACGCGCATACACGTACACGTACATTCGCTTGCGCCACTGCGCAATTGCACACGAACCGATACCAAGCTGAACGCACTAACACACATTCACTTGCACCGGCACGCCATTTGCAACCGCTAAAACCCAAGCCAAACACTTCTCCTGAAAAGAACACTTTTCCCTTCTTGTTGTCTGGAATGCCCTCAGGCAGCTTCCGTCGAACAGCACTGACCGAAAACACTCGCGTTTACGGATACTGTTCGATCTGTTTGTCAGTAGTAACGCACCAAAAGTCACGTCACTGTAGGGCGTCTAGAGCCCTTAACACCCGGTCTCGGATGTTCCTTTGTACCGACTTTACGCGAGAAAGAAAAACCACTTATCACAACACTGGGTAACTTTATCCGGTTCGAAGGACCACAATGTTGTGTCTCTAGCGGTGGACTGTAACTTGAGGGGGTGGGGTAGTAGGTTTTCTTTCACCATAAATCGGGAGCCCTCACGGAAAAGACGATCTTTCTTCGTTGATGTCGCATGCAAGACTAAAGTTCATTTATTATCACTTCAATGTGTGCGTGTCGCACTCCGAATTCTACTGTCACAAAAATATGCAAACCCAAGCAACAACCCAATCCCTGTGACACATGTCAATTTACCCAAGCAGCAAACGCAATGCGCAACTCGCACAACACTCGGCTTGGGGCAAAAATCCTAAAAGCACTTTACGGGTTGGGTCGTCAAGTGTCATTCTCATGGCATGACCAGCCCACCGCAGCCTGGCGAGTCTGATCCGCTCCCCGATGGTGAGATCATCGTACAGCTCGTATAGCATCTTCCTCTCGAACGCGGCTCAGAGGGTTTCGTCAGTTTTGGACAGAGTCCATATCTCAGAGTCGTATGTGAGTACTGGGACTATAAATGCTCTGTACAGTCCCAGCTTCATCCGTCGCAACAGGTATTTAGAGTGGAGAAGTTTCTTCAGGTTGTAGTATGACCGGTTGGCAGCCAGTACCCTTGCGCGTAACTCAATATCAATGTGGTTGTCGGTGGATCTGGACTGACTTATACAAGATGGTTCCCGAAGCTTCCACCTCCGATTGCTCTCTCTAGCGCCAGATAGAAGTGAAGGCAGGCAAGCCCATCTCCCTGGCGCAAGCAAATCTCTCCTGGTGGTAGCAAAGAGCCCTGAGAGTTTTCCATCCACCTTCACCTGGCATGTGAAGTTGGCCATTGTCATACTTACAAGCCTGGTAAGCTTGGCCGGCATTCCAAAAGAGCTCATTTCGTCGAGAGGTTTACCCTGGCTATCCAGTCATATGCGGCTTTAAAATCAATGAAGAGACGATAGGAGTGGATCTATTGCTCCGCCATCTTCTCCAAGATTTGCCGCATCGTGAAGGTCTGGTCAGTGGTTGATTTTCCGTTTGGAAATCCTCTCTGATAGTTTCCATCTAGTTTTTAGCTATCCGGTAGAAACAGAACAGTCTCACCTTTAGTTGCAGATTGAAATGTTTTGCTTTCCTTTCGTAAATCCTTCTAAATTGAGGCTGTCTCTGCTCGTCTATAGTTGAAAGATAGGTTGGAAAGATTTGAGGAACTTTTGCGAAATTAGAAGGGTTATCTAACTGATTAAAAGTCAGGCTTTTGTGTAATTTTTACACACTGTTGCGGCACCGCCGCGCTCATTTTCTTTACAAATCAAAGTTCGGTAAATCTACTTTATTCACGCAAACATTCGGATCGTATAAATGATTTACAATTTCAAAATAGTGCTTCCTTGGCGGCAACTGAACGATAACTGCCTGATAGCTCGCTTGTGCATCGTTTTCTCTTCCTCCCACGGAACCCTTCAATTGTTTGGACCTTTACAGGGCTCCGCCTCACGATGACATTTCTCCTTCTACACTGTCAATTTCGGTTCCAACAATCCCCGGCGCGTAACCCAGTCCCCATCTCCTAACTGGTGTTACCTTATTCTACTTCAAGAACCGCCAAATTGCTCGTAGAACGTTTGAATCTTCCGTTATTAGTCTTGACCCAAGCCTGACGAATCCTACCATCTCCTGCTACTATTACTTCATCGATAATTCCTCGCACCCAACATTTTCTATTCTTCCCATCTACTACGTAAACAAGATCTCCGCACTCTAACGGTTTTGTCTCCCCGAACCATTTTGTTCTTTGATTGAGAGTGGGCGCGTATTCCCTAACCCATCTATCCCACAGTACATCTGACTATTGCTGAGTCCTTCGATATGAATCACGCAAAGCTTCTTTCACGTTCGTCTGTGGATAAGTGCGTGCATCTACATCTGACACGCCACGCAAGAAGTGATTTGGTGTCAGGGTCTCCTGATCGCTGCCATCTTGAGTTACCGTAGTCAAGGGTCTACCGTTGATGATGTCTTCAGCTTCTACTATGACCGTTTGAAGAATCTCGTCCGTCAATCGTCTTCCATCGTCAATCGCTGCTAGGACGCCTTTGACCGATCGCACCAAGCGTTCCCACACTCCTCCCATGTGAGGGGTGATGGGAGGATTGAAGGTCCATTTGGTTCGCGCGTTAGTGAACTGGTCCGCACACTCGTTCTGGATGTTCCCAACTGCTTCGGTGACTTCACGGCTTGCTCCTCTGAAGTTAGTCCCGTTATCGGAGAAGAACTCAACAGGCCAACCTCGTCGACAGATGAATCGCTTCAGTGCCATTAGACAAGATTGTGTAGTCAGGCCATGAGCAATCTCAAGATGGATTCCACGAACCACCAGGCACGTAAACAAAACTATCCATCTCTTCTCAGTACGACGTCCAATGGTTACATCGAATGGACCGATGTAGTCTACTCCGGTGTAGCTGAAGGGCCGAAGATAGGGTGTAAGGCGTTGCACCGGCAACGGCGCCATTCTGGGTACGTTAGGATGATTACGACGCACCTTACACCATACACAAGCTGTTGCCTCTTTTCGCACAGTAGCGTCGAGATGCAGGATGTAGTAGAGCTGTCGTAGGTCATTCTTCACTGCTTCACGATACCCATGTCCACTCTTCTCGTGATGATGACGTACTATCAATCGCGTAACCATATGATCGTTCGGTAATATTACGGGGAATCTCAAACTGAAAGGAAGAAATTCTGCTCGTTCCATCCGACCTTCCATCCGAATGATTCCATGCACATCTAGCATCGGAGACAGTTTATACAAAGCACTGCTTTTATCAAAACTAATCCATTGATCAGTTGGGCGATCACTGTTCTTGATCAGTATCTTCATCTCATCCAGGAAACAATCAACTTGTGCCATCTTCAATAAAGCTCGTTCTGCCTTTTCATATTCATGTTGTTGCAGCTGCACTCGTTTTTGCTCAACCTTCAATTGGAGCAGCAATATCCTTTGTCGATCAGTGGCCTGCAACATTTCTAAAGGTTTTCCTTCTACCTTTTGTCTGCAGTTAGAGATGAATCTAAATACGCATGCCATAGTACGCACTAGCACTGTCCATTTGGAAAAACGATGAGTATCAATAATACCACAAGGAACGTTCACATCGTGGATTAAGAGGTGCACTCTTAAATCCTCAGCTGTATTCATCTGTGGAATCTCCTGTTGCGGCCAATATTCCTCTTCGTTGTAGAGATATGAAGGTCCCTTTAACCAAAGGCTATCCGGTGTCATGTCTACAGAATTTCCCCACTTGGTTAGTAAGTCAGCAGGGTTGCATTTAGAGGGAACCCAGTTCCAATCCTCGACGCTAGATGTATGTAGGATTTCTCCTACTCGTAGGCCAACAAACTGCTTATAGCGTCTTGTATCCGAGCATAGCCAAGATAAAACTACCCTTGCGTCGGTCCAGTAACAGGTACGAGAAATGTTGAAAGAGTGAGTCTCCAACACCTTTGTCGATAGCCGCACACCTAGAACTGCCGCCTCAAGTTCAAGACGAGGTATCGACATTGGTTTCAGAGGGGCCACTTTGGCACGGCTCATTACCAACGTACATTTTACTGCTCCACCGATGATCGCTCTAAAGTAGGCAACTGCACCAAACGCTGTTTCACTCGCATCTGTAAATATATGCAGCTGTATATGTTCCACCTCACTTGAAAGTACTCCGCCGAAGTAACTGCGAGGGATCTGGCATGACCCAACCTCCTGTACCAGCAACAGCCATCTCTTCCATTTTTCAAATGACTCAGGATCAATCTTCGAGTCCCAATCACATCCGGTTCGCCATAAGTCCTGCATTAACATTTTACCTCGAACAGTGATTGGAGTAATCAAACCCACCGGGTCGAATGATGTCATCACCACACTCAACACAATCCGTTTTGTAGGTTGAAATCCTTCTTCGATGAACTTTCGATGATCCTCATCAGTCAGCACACTGAAGCAAAAGACATCATCCGTTGATTTCCAGCCAATACCCAGAACACGGTCGTAAGTGGTGTCGCTCAAAAACTGCACCGCTGTTTTCTCACTTCTTTCTCCAATTTCCTCTAGGAATGTCTCTGAATTAGACATCCAGTTTCGAATGTGAAAACCTCCTTGCGCGTGGATGTGTCGAACTTCCTTTGCCAGTTTGATGGCTTCCGCTTCTGTATCAACGCTGTCGTAGTAGTCATCAACATAGTGCCTGTCTATGATTGCTCGCGCAGCTTCGGGATACTCCTTAACGAATTCAAGGGCGTTCACGTTCTTTATGAATTGAGCTGAACAGGGTGAGCAAGTAGCCCCAAACGTGGCTACGTCCATTACATAGACCTGCGGCTTGCCCTCTATATTGCTGCCGAACAAGAATCGTTGTGCCTGCTTATCTTCGTCTCGTATTCGCAGTTGATGGTACATCTCTTTCAAATCGCCTCCGAATGCGATTGCTCGTTCACGAAATCTACAAACAACTTTCGGCAAAGGAACCAACATATCTGGCCCTTTAAGTAGCAGGGAATTCAAAGAGACTCCTTCCACTGTTGACGCTGCATCCCAAACCAAACGGATCTTTGTTGGTTTCTTCGCGTTATGCACCACGTTAAGGGGTAGATACCACACCTCTTCTTTGGAGAATTTGGACAGTTCTTCCTTGGTAATCTTATGGGCATAGCCCTTTCGTTCATATTCCTTTATCATGTCAACTACTTTCGACTCCAACACAGGATTCTTCTTCAGACGTCTCACCAATTGCAGCATACGCTTCTCTGCTGCAGGATAGCTATCAGGAAAAACTCGATTCTCTTCTCGCCAAAGCAACCCCGTTTCGAATCGATTCCCTATTCTTCTAGTTGTTTTCCGGAGAATATCTGTTGCCCGTTTTTCCTCGGGAGCCATCGGCATTTCAAAGGCAGGAGCACTCATTTGCTCCAATTTATACTGGTCGCCCACCGCGTCGTGAAGTTCTCGATTGGTCATTGTGGTGATGCAATGAAAGTTTAATATGACATGTGGAGCCGAAACACTGTTGTCTACACCGTAAACTGTCCAGCCTATCTTGGATCTTACCGCAACCGGTTCGCCAGAATTACCAACTCTGGTTTCTAATGCAGCAAACAACTCAATGTTATTAAGCCCTATTATCATCAAAGGTTTTTGTTGACTATTTTCGCTTATTGGAATATTTTCCAGATGTTTGTAACGTTTCACGACATCAGCCAATCTCAAGGATTGATTCGGCAGCATTAGTCCAGAAACTGTACGAGTTTCAAATAGTTTCCATTTCTCTGATGAACCTTGGCTTGATATTAAGAGATCCAACTTCCTGGATCGGTCTTCAATGCGACTTATATTTCCGGTCCATGTAATTCGCAACGGCTCGTTTCGACCATTCGCTTTCAGCTGTTTCGCAACACTCTCGTCTATCAAGGTTGCAGATGAACCTTCATCAACAAATGCTGTGATATCAACACTATTTCTGCCCGAATGAAGAGTAATTGGTATCGTCCGATAGATCACTACTGGTGATCGCTGCATGTCTCCGTTTGAATCAGCTTTCTGTAGCTGAACGTGCTCTTCAGTTCGATGTACCAACGTGTGATGCTGTTTTCCGCAGCCATCTACTTCGCACCGCAAAGATCTTGAACATATTCCGCGACAAAATTTGCTCAAACACGTTTTACACAGCTTCTCTTTCTCTGCCGCAACTAATCTCTCTGACACCGTCATCTTTTGAAATTGGTTGCAATTATTTAGTGTGTGTCCCAATTGCTTGCAAATCCAACAGCTCGAGTTCTTGGTAGTAACAGCAGCATCCTTTGAATTGTGGATATTGGAATATTCTTTCTTATATCTTCCGGTGTTCATTGGCTTCTTTTTGTTAAATGCTTTATGATTAGACTCGTTACTATCACGTCGCGTTGGAGGCTCTGCTTCATACTCGGCAACTTCTACTAGCTCGCTCACCACGGATTGGATGAATTTGTTGAACAAACATAAGGCACTCTCAGCTTTGCCGTTCTTATAGCGAATCCATTCCCGTTTATAGCTAGTAGGAAGCTTTCCTACTAATTCTTCGACCAATAATGGATTTCCTAGATGTTCAGTCATATCGCAAGCTACTAGATGTTCGTTGAGTTGCTTAACTTTCATTCCAAACATTATGAATGTATCAATCTGATCATCAGTGGGTGCTTTCGTTTCGCGAACTTTCTTGAGCAACCCTTTCAATAGTTTCTGTGGTCTTCCAAAAAGATTTTTCAAGTCTTCAATGACACTTGGAACGGTTTCTGGTACCATAAGCGATCCTCGAACTTGTTCTAAAGCGTCCCCAGTTAAGCAATCTTGTAGACGTTTGAGATTTTCTAGGTTGGAGAATCCGCAGGCTTCCGTTGTGTAATTATAGCTGCTTATGAAAAGCGGCCAATCTTCAGCCTTACCGCTAAACCTCGGCAAGCTTGTACTCACGGATTTTCTAGCTAAATGTTGTTCGGGAGTAATACTCACTGCCTTCGACAAAGCTGGCTTAGTTTCCACAATAGGATGGCTGATATTAAGCTGCTGGTATGTTCGTTCCATTTCTTCCAATTCTTTCTGATGTTTCCTTTTCAGCTCATAAAGTTCCTTCCGTAGAGCTATTTCCTTACTATGACGAGCATTTTCCTCCGCAATCTGTCGTAACATTTCTTCTGCCGTTTCTAATGCCATGTTTTTTACGACCGTCTGATCTAAGCTGAGCCCCTCTTCATCGCTGTTTTCTGACGAAGGATTCATGTGTAACCCGCTGGGTCCGGCTTCAGCGTCGTCATTTATTTTCTTGCTGCGTGTATTCGGCATTCCAAGCTGTTGACTTGTCGCTGTCGCTTCCCCAGAAGTTCGTTTCTGGACAATGTTTTCTTCAGTCCGTCTGCTTATTGCCGGAACTGCACACACACGCTTGATATGATCGTCTTTCACCAAGCTGGCTTCCAAAAGTAGCGTTTGTTGATGCTCATGCACACTCACACAATTACAAGAACACGGCACTATAGTCCAAATTGTGCAATATTCTTACACTCGTATTCACTCGAACACGGTCGAACACAAAACGTTAACGTTTGTCCACAATTGGACCACGACGCTAGCTGTTCCAGGAGACAATGTACTCTTGTGTACCACGCCAGAGGACAACAATGCCACCCCTTAACATCCCCACACAATCACATTAGCACATGTCCACAATCGGATCACCGACACGAACTGTTCTTGGAAATGCGTCTTTGCTTTCCACACTCTGACACGTTAGCACATGTCCTCGATCAGACCACCGACACGAACACACACACACACGCACGCACGGACACGTTAGTACATGTCCTCGATAGGACCACCGATGCGAACTGTTCTTGGGAATGCTTCTTTGCTTTCCACGCACACGCACACACGGACACGTTAGCGCATGTCACGATCGGACCATCGACGCAAACAGTTCCGGGAATTGCTTCTTAGCTTTCCACGCGCACGCACACACACACGGACACGTTAGTACATGTCCACGATCGGACCACCGACGCAAACAGTTCCTGGAATTGCTTCCTAGCTGTCCACGCACACGGCCGCGCACATGCACCGACTTCCAGATCAGGCAAATTCACCGAATTTCTTGCACGCGCGTGCTGAAGGCAGTCACAAATTTCCGTTTCTTTCCTTTTAGCGAAGTTTACCGTGCTACACCACCAGGCTTGCACTCGCAATTTAGTCAACTCAATTATGCAACTCTTCCGCGAATCCTTGTAATCACCGATTACAATCAACGAAATGTTCCTAATTACTCGCATAACTTATGCACATAAACACTTTCCTCGATTCTCTATAGTCACCGACTATTCTTCGCAGGATTGTCCATGTTAGCACTTTTCATACGAGTCCAACTTCATTCAATACGCGCCACTAATTATTTTGAAAATTTGTTGCGGCACCGCCGCGCTCATTTTCTTTACAAATCAAAGTTCGGTAAATCTACTTTATTCACGCAAACATTCGGATCGTATAAATGATTTACAATTTCAAAATAGTGCTTCCTTGGCGGCAACTGAACGATAACTGCCTGATAGCTCGCTTGTGCATCGTTTTCTCTTCCTCCCACGGAACCCTTCAATTGTTTGGACCTTTACAGGGCTCCGCCTCACGATGACATTTCTCCTTCTACACTGTCAATTTCGGTTCCAGCACACACTTATAATTGGTTTGTTTTCAATTTAGAAACCTTTGACTTACATGTGTTTTAAACCTATTTTCCTTAATGTTACTGTAATACTTACTTTTAGTTTTTTTTCGATACTATAATTTCTTTCGAGTCGTAAGGACACAGCTTTTTTGGCTAAAAAAGATTGTTAAAGACCAGGGAAATCTTCTAAAAATCAAGACTCACTCTATAGAAACTACACCCACACACACGGACGCGGAAGTATTTATCCGATTGTATTTATTAATTAATTAGTTTATTTTTTTATTTTTAGGTTAAACCCATAAAGAGCCAAGATGTGAAAAGTGTGAAGAAAGAGCAACAGACCAAACCAGAAACCGTAACCAGAAAGCGTTACGAAGGTTTCGAGCGTTCGGCAACCAGTAGTGCCAAAGTGTGGCGCCGTTACTACCCGCAGAACACTGGCAAAACCTTCCATCGGCAGTCCCATCCATCGTCCGGTTGCGAAACCACTCGCCACAAAACCGTACGCTCAACGTTCGGCGACGAAAAAGCTTCAACCGGACGTGACGCCACCCGGCAGCAAGGAGAAGCTCAAACCACCAGCGGTGCCAGTGGCAGCCGCCGGGATCGGTATAGCACGCCAGGATACGTTCGTGCTGGACAAACCGACGCTGTCGGTGCACGTGCCGAAGGTTGTACCGACTGGCGGGACTACCGATCCGCAGCCGGATGGTAAACCGGTGTCGAAAATCCCACTACCGAAGGGTGAGAAAACTAACACACCACCGAGTCGTATTCCACCGCTGAAGCGGACCACACTCCAGGCGGGAAAGCAGTCATCCAAGCTCGGTGCATTGAAAACGTCTCCCGGTGGTGCGCTTAAGTAACGGCGCATAGCTAGCTTCCTTTTCTCTGTCGCTCTCTTTCGCGTAATCTTAGCTAGCTTATCTCATGGATGGTAGCAATTGAAACAAATACTTTACTATCTTACACATGTGCCCTGCTTGCTTAATAGAAGGCGATACCGTTTGCTGCTGGTCGGGATCGGTCAGATGATTTATCCATTGGCCGGTTAGTCGGGGCCCCGGAGGGTGTTCGATTCCTTTCTTTTCGTCTCTGTTACGTCGCATGTTACCTATTACCAACTAGGCCGAAACAAGCAGACACACACAAACCTGCAAAACCTTGATAGAGTTAGGGATAGAAATGAATTATAAAATAATCATACTTAAAGCGATACATTCTAGTCCGCCCCCCCCCCCCCCCCCCCCCCCCCCCCTCCCCTTTTTTGCTCGCATAGTACGAATTTACGAACGAATATGCATTTTTTAAATCTTTTAGTTAAACGCGACCCCATAGTCTGGTGGAGAGCTTTCGCTTGTCTTCGCAACGCAACCTGTAAGAATTTATTAACACAAACCAGAAGAAGGAACAAACGTAGTCGTACAATATTAAGAAAACCGATATTATGAACATCAGTATAGATATTTAAGTTACCTTACTTCGCTTTACCAGCGCATAATACTCTTGTGTAATTTAAATAATATACGTGCAAAATGGTCTGGCCCTGTAGACGAATATTTCTAAATATATATATATATATATATATATATATATATATATATATATATATATATATATATATATATATATATATATATATATATATATATATATATATATATATATATATATATATATATATATATATATATTGATGTATATATATATATATATGTATATTTATATATATATATATATATATATATATATATATATATATATATATATATATACATCTATTAATGGACCTGGTCGTATGTTGTAAGAAAAATAATTCACTCTATAGCTTCAAATCTATGCAACAAATATGCTCTATACGTGCCCTATTTCCCCCAAAACTGGGTTAAAATCTTTCTTGTGAATCAGCCTGCTCAATTGGATCTTGTGTGTGGTAGGGTATGGTGGTACGGTTCGACTCCTGGATCGCGCTGGTTTTTTTCTGTCAAAGTGAGGATTGTTTACATTTTGGAAGCGTTGTTTTGCCTCGCAATTTTTATTGAATATTATTGTCCAGTTTAGTTCATGTGATTTCAAATGAATATTGAAGACCATGTTTTGCTAATGCTAGGAGCGTTATTTGCTACACAAAGCGAAATAAAGCCGCGATCGAAATGGGTAAAAACCAAGTATTTGAAAAGAAGTTCCCTATCGCATTTCAACATGATGGAAGAGCTGAGGCTGGAGCCGACGGATTGGCTAAATTACGCCAGAATGGATGAGGAATCATATATGTGGCTTTTGGAGAAGGTCACACCGCAGATCGTGAAGGAAGACACGATTATGAGACCAGCTGTGTCACCACATGAGCGGCTCAGTGCTACACTGAGATTTATCATCAGCGGCAGCTCCAACCAGTGCCTCCGTTTTCAAACAGCAATTTCGCTTTTCGTTCGGCCCGCAATTCTTCGTAACCAGCGGAACATTACGCTGTGACCGAAGAGAATAGAACAAGCACGAAAACCACGCCAGACTGTATTGTTCTGTATATGTTCTTTGAAACATTTGAACAATCATGCTTAGAAAGTGATGTGGGACCAGTTTGAACCGAAAAATCTCTAACCGAATGTTCGTCTGACCAAAGCGCTGTCGGTCACGAAAAAGTATCCCTATCATAATGGCATCGTCATTCGGTGCCCGGCATGGTACGATACGTGTTAATGATAAATATTTCATTCCATTTTAGAATAACGGACAATTCAAAAGTAAAATAATTCGGATGATGGCAAAAAAAATCTGTGCAGCATATTGTGTTATTACACGGACAGCGGGTTTTTTTCTGTCAAACGCCCTATTTGACAGAAAATCACCAACCAAAAAATCCCTCGTGTAATAACCCCATTACCGGAACATTTTTTTCCGGATATTCATTTCCTTCCACTAATTACGAAAAATTCACTAGTAAGCACCGTGAAAGCTTGGAATCAACACCCCCCACCGGACGGATTGTTTTCCCACATGCATTTGACAACAATGTGCATGTAACACAACCAGTGGAGTCCGTGTTGAAATGTTTGAAACGTTTTGCAAAGGAAAAGGATTTATCCCTGGCAGAAAAAAGAAAACAAAATGGCGACGTAAAAGAAGAACTCATGGCGGCAAGGTGTACTCCGTTTGCGCCGGAATATTTTTTGCCTGGTCGCGCAGTTACATTGTGACGGAACCGGTTTGAAGGTATGTCAACGCGAGCTGTCAAATGGAACCGTTTGCCGTGCGGATTTTTGAAGTGTCACATTTCGAAAAATCTTAGTAGGCATGGAAATTGTATGCCGTAGACGGTGAGCCCCGCCGAACTGAAACTATATTACGTAATCGAGCCTTTCGAGAAGCTGAACGCACGGACCTCCACGCCGATAAAATCCATAGAAAATCCGGCCCAAATGGAACGCACGGCCGTCCTGTAGGACAGTTCAACGGGGGAGGATACACCCCCGCTGCAGGCAACGGTCGTGGTGCCCGTGGTGCCCGTGGAAACGGACGAAAAACTGGAGGTTGCTGGTAAGTAGAACGTGAAGTGATGAAGGATGCAATAATGTCGTTCGGTTTTTTCGTTCCTTTATTTCACGGCGCGCCCCGCTAGAGGACAACTCCACGCTGAAGGCAATCGTCGTGCCTGAGGGAAATGCACCGGCTCAACCGGACCAGGCTGCTGGTAGCTAGAATGGCGAAATGTGTGCGCGGTCCGGTAATACCGATGCTAGCTCGCTCGTCTTCTTCTGCTTTTTCTTGAAAGGTGCTGTGCCTGCTTTAGTGGATGACGGCATGGAAATGGACGACGCTCCGGCAGACGATACGTTGGTGAACGATTCACTTGATGATGAGCTGTCTTGGATGCTCAACCAATCATGGAAATCCAGGCTCCCTGCTATTTCGGGTAGCACTCTGGGCATGATCTCGAAATCGATGATAAGCGCTAGTGATGAGGACACCCCGGCCGACAATTGGCCGCCAAATACACCCAAGCAAAGGCGTCAGGTATCGTTCGATGATGGACCGGTAAAACATCCTCCCCCACAGGGCCAATCGTCGGATTCGTCCGATGATGACAATAGTTCTTTCTGGTCGTGCTTCCGTCGCAGACAGAAGTAGCCAAAATCTCCCGAGCCGGGGCCATCGGGGCTGCAGAAACGGCGCCCACCAACACCCGCAAAGGATGCCAACGGGGCTCGAAGTTAAATCTAAGATTCCGAACGAACTATCAGTTCTTATTTGTTCGCGTTTCGTTAATTAACAAAAATACATCAATCATTGTTTGTAGATGTTAGTCTGCAGCATATGAACATTGTTGCGCGTTGTTGCGTGTTCTTCTTGGGTACATTACTACAAGCTGACGCTTTCTGCTTGGTTTGATTTGGAGCTGTTCAGCAAAGGGTAGCATCACATTACGCGAACACTACGGCCATGTGCGAATATATATGGAAAACTGAACGGACGTTGGACGCACGTAGGCATCAACTCATGGTTCACGCACGGAAGTGGCGTAGACAAGGCAGTCATCTTTCACCTGTGGAATCTGAAAAATGCGACGAATAGGCGGCACCGGACGATAGTGCGTGGGTTTGATTTTCAGAAATGGAAGTTGACTCTCGACACCGGATGAAGACTTCGTGGAAGCGTTTACCAGCAACACCGGATGGCAACAGATGACGACGTTAGGCTGATACTGATCAGGTCTGACGAACTGATGATGGAGCAACCGGCCGTGAGCGAGACTATCAATGGGGGTACGTACGCGAAACACAAAAACCCCGAACGAATGCTTCAGTCGGTCGAACGGCTTACGCAGGAGCTGGTGTCCCAGTTGGAAGAACGGCACGTGCGTACTAACCCGGAGGAATGCAGTTCGATCGTTACCGGCGTACAGTTCAAGATAGGCGAAAAGGTAACAACGGGGCCGGGTGGAACGGTTGCCTTGGCGCTGAACGATCGTCTGCACGGTGATCCGCGGGTGGGATTGATTTGTGCAGCACATCCCGGTCGTGCTTAATTCAATCGATTGCATCTCGCTTGCGCCTATACGACAACCACGACAATGACCGCGGTTGTGACGGCAACGGCGACGGCAACGACGACGACGACGGTGGCGACGAGTCGGGTAATCAAGCCTGTGCGCGTCGTATCCAATCCCGGCTCACCGAGGACGCGAAAGTTACAGCGTGAATCTTCCATCAACAAAGAGGCGGATGAGTCCAAGGTAAATGGCATGCTAGTGCTACCAACGCCGGCTGAATTGTTACACTTTATATAAACGCTAACACCCTGTAATATCTGTATATCAGTCTCTGGAGCTTTACTAGTACGATTCGATTTATTATGTTGTTCGAATATCTGCAAAAGGAGAATTTCCAGGTTCTAGTATCCCTACACAGGTTCTGCCATCAATTTCGATTGTATAAATGCTAGTTTTAGCTTGTTATTTACTACTTACTTACTTACTCGGCTTGGGGCAAAAATCCTAAAAGCACTTTACGGGTTGGGTCGTCAAGTGTCATTCTCATGGCATGACCAGCCCACCGCAGCCTGGCGAGTCTGATCCGCTCCCCGATGGTGAGATCATCGTACAGCTCGTATAGCATCTTCCTCTCGAACGCGGCTCAGAGGGTTTCGTCAGTTTTGGACAGAGTCCATATCTCAGAGTCGTATGTGAGTACTGGGACTATAAATGCTCGGTACAGTCCCAGCTTCATCCGTCGCAACAGGTATTTAGAGTGGAGAAGTTTCTTCAGGCTGTAGTATGACCGGTTGGCAGCCAGTACCCTTGCGCGTAACTCAATATCAATGTGGTTGTCGGTGGATCTGGACTGACTTATACAAGATGGTTCCCGAAGCTTCCACCTCCGATTGCTCTCTCTAGCGCCAGATAGAAGTGAAGGCAGGCAAGCCCATCTCCCTGGCGCAAGCAAATCTCTCCTGGTGGTAGCAAAGAGCCCTGAGAGTTTTCCATCCACCTTCACCTGGCATGTGATGTTGGCCATTGTCATACTTACAAGCCTGGTAAGCTTGGCCGGCATTCCAAAAGTGCTCATTGCGTCGAGAGGTTTACCCTGTAAGTGGTTGATTTTCCGTTTGGAAATCCTCTCTGATAGTTTCCATCTAGTTTTTAGCTATCCGGTAGAAACAGAACAGTCTCACCTTTAGTTGCAGATTGAAATGTTTTGCTTTCCTTTCGTAAATCCTTCTAAATTGAGGCTGTCTCTGCTCGTCTATAGTTGAAAGATAGGTTGGAAAGATTTGAGGAACTTATGCGAAATTAGAAGGGTTATCTAACTGATTAAAAGTCAGGCTTTTGTGTAATTTTTACACACTTATAATTGGTTTGTTTTCAATTTAGAAACCTTTGACTTACATGTGTTTTAAACCTATTTTCCTTAATGTTACTGTAATACTTACTTTTAGTTTTTTTTCGATACTATAATTTCTTTCGAGTCGTAAGGACACAGCTTTTTTGGCTAAAAAAGATTGTTAAAGACCAGGGAAATCTTCTAAAAATTAAGACTCACTCTATAGAAACTACACCCACACACACGGACGCGGAAGTATTTATCCGATTGTATTTATTAATTAATTAGTTTATTTTTTTATTTTTAGGTTAAACCCATAAAGAGCCAAGATGTGAAAAGTGTGAAGAAAGAGCAACAGACCAAACCAGAAACCGTAACCAGAAAGCGTTACGAAGGTTTCGAGCGTTCGGCAACCAGTAGTGCCAAAGTGTGGCGCCGTTACTACCCGCAGAACACTGGCAAAACCTTCCATCGGCAGTCCCATCCATCGTCCGGTTGCGAAACCACTCGCCACAAAACCGTACGCTCAACGTTCGGCGACGAAAAAGCTTCAACGTGACGCCACCCGGCAGCAAGCAGAAGCTCAAACCACCAGCGGTGCCAGTGGCAGCCGCCGGATGGTAAACCGATGTCGAAAATCCCACTACCGAAGGGTGAGAAAACTAACACACCACCGAGTCGTATTCCACCGCCGAAGCGGCCCACACTCCAGGCGGGAAAGCTCGGTGCATTGAAAACGTCTCCTGATGGTGCCCTTAAGAAGTAACGGCGCATAGCTAGCTTCCTTTTCTCTGTCGCTCTCTTTCGCGTAATCTTAGCTAGCTTATCTCATGGATGGTAGCAATTGAA
Organism: Anopheles stephensi; assembly: GCF_013141755.1. Taxonomy (NCBI): domain Eukaryota; kingdom Metazoa; phylum Arthropoda; class Insecta; order Diptera; family Culicidae; genus Anopheles; species Anopheles stephensi. Next base: position 52,429 of record NW_023404994.1, on the reverse strand, counting down.
ACAAATACTTTACTATCTTACACATGTGCCCGGCTTGCTTAATAGAAGGCGATACCGTTTGCTGCTGGTCGGGATCGGTCAGATGATTTATCCATTGGCCGGTTAGTCGGGGCCCCGGAGGGTGTTCGATTCCTTTCTTTTCGTCTCTGTTACGTCGCATGTTACCTATTACCAACTAACCCGAAACAAGCAGACACACACAAACCTGCAAAACCTTGATAGAGTTAGGGATAGAAATGAATTATAAAATAATCATACTTATAGCGATATATTCTAGTCCGCCCCCCCCCCTCCATCCCCTTTTTTGATCGCATAGTACGAATTTACGAACGAATATGCTTTTTTTAAAGCTTTTAGTTAACCGCGACCCCATAGTCTGGTGTAGAGCTTTCACTTGTACTCGCAACGCAACCAGTAAGAATTGATTTACACATACCAGAAGAAGGAGCAAACGTAGCCGTACAATATAAAGAAAACCGATATTATGAACATCAGTAGTTAACTTATCATTTAAGTTACCTTACTTCGCTTTACCAGCGCATAATACTCTTGTGTAATTTAAATATTATACGTGCAAAATGGTCTGGCCCTGTAGACGAATAATTCTAAATATATATATATATATATATATATATATATATATATATATATATATATATATATATATATATATATATATATATATATATATATATATATATATATATATATATATGAAGAATTCGCGGAGTTTCGGATCGATGTGTGTTGCAATATTTACCAAGCGTCGTGTTCAGATTCCAATTCCAGATTCCAGAAGAGAGTTATAATTGTGTTTTCTGCCCTATTTATAATCTTTCTGAGTGCCCCCCACGCGAGCGACACTCATCCCTACTCACTGTATCCTTGAAATTTTTCATTTTTCATAAACTTGACGAAACTAGCTTTCGTCAAGTATGGGTTGACGTCTAAGCGTAAACAAACATCTACGCGTAAACATACTCCCCCCCATGACAGAATGTCATAACAAAGTAACTAACAGGACGGTTTCGCAACAGGTAAAACGCAAATTTTCGTAACAGGACGCGTGACTAATCCCTTTGCCGTTTTCAGCTTCACTACACGAGTAAGCTGATCCTCTCCAGGGTGTACATCAATGATGCGCGCCAGTGGCCAGCGGTTGATGGGGAGGGAATCGTCCACAAGGATGACCAGCCTGCCGGGAACGATTTCGCATCGAACCGCAACCTTATTGTCCTTCTGCATTTCCTGCAAATACTCGGTGGTCCAATGCTTCCAGAAACGTTGCACGAGTAATTGCCAGGTTTGTAGTTCATCCAAAGTGTAGGTCTTCAGGCGCGTGTAGTCGGGAACGGGGACGGCGTACATGGAAGTACCGATCAGAAAGTGCGCAGGAGTAAGCGCGGCCAAATCGTTCGGGTCATCCGTCATCGGCAGCAAGGGACGCGAGTTCATCGCCGCTTCTATCTGCTGAAGAACGGTGCTGTACCCTTCATAAGACAGCCTCGAGCTGCCCAGATGCCGGTAGAGATGTCGTTTGGCTGTCTTCACCGCAGCCTCCCACAATCCACTGAAATGTGGAGCCTTAGGTGGGGTAAAGTGCCAGGTAATCCCCATGTCAGAGCAGTTGGTGGCGATGATGTTTTGTTGTTGCTCACTCTGAAATAACTCAAATAATTCGTTTAGCTCGTGTGACGCACCTTCGAAATTTTTCCCGTTGTCGGAGTGTATATCCGACGGTAGCCCGCGCCGGGCTGTGAAGCGGTGTAAAGCGGCCAAGAACCCTGCAGTGGTGAGATCGCTTACCAACTCCAGGTGACCCGTCTTGGTTGCAAAACAAACGAACACACACAAATAACATTTGGCAGCGGCAGCTCTCTTGTACGTCGGCTTAAGATAAAATGGGCCGGCGTAATCCACTCCAGTAACAGAAAACGGCCGGCTCGGAGTGATGCGTTGATACGGAATTTGGCCGGTTTGTTGTTGCACTAGGGCGGGATCCTGTCGTATGCAACAAAAACAATTACGGACTACTCCTTTCACTAATCTCCGTCCGTCGAACGGCCAATATTCTTCTCGAATCTGGGAAAGTAATAGTCTTCCCCCGCCATGCATCAGCTTTTCATGAAAGTGGTATGCGATGAGACGAGCAAACGGATGTTTCTTGGGAAGTAGGATAGGGTGTTTGAACTGGTAGGGAAGCTGTGCCAGCTTCAATCGGCCACCCACTCGCATTATTCCTTCCTCATCGAGGAATGGATTCAAGCGCCGTAGAGGTGAGCGCCGCCCTACAGTTTCTCCTTTTTTCAGCAGCCGGATCTCCGATGAAAACTCGTCTTGTTGCGCCAGCTTGCATAATGCGAGTTTAGCTGCTTCCAGGAACTTAGGGGTGATCGCGGATGAAGTAACTGGTGACGATTGTTGTGTGCGTGTCTTGTGTTTGGTATTGTGTATGAATCGTGTGCAATATGCGATTACATGTAACAATTTGGTGTATGACGACCACAAATCGAACCAAGGGTGAGTGGTCTGTACATTTGCGACTACAGCACTCACCTGACGAATTTCCATATTAGCTTCGGCCGCCAGCAGTGGATTCGATATTGGCCAAGCAAAAGCAGGTAGCCCCAACCACTCGGGACCACAACTCCATATCGACCTTTTCAACATGTCCACTGCTGACATCCCACGAGATACCAGGTCGGCGGGATTTGTTGAGCCGGGAATGTGTTTCCACTGACGAGGATGTGAATAGTTCTGGATCTCAACAACACGATTAGCCACAAAGGTTTTCCAGGTGTTGGGTGGTGACGCAATCCAGTTTAGCGTGACCGTGGAATCCGACCAGAAGAACGAATCGGTGACTTCGATTTGCATTGCTTGTCGAACACGATGATGCAGATGAGCTCCTAACACGGCTGCGCACAGTTCCAGTCTTGGCAGCGTGACGCGTTTCAGTGGGGCCACTCGAGATTTTGATGCGAGCAAACTAACTCGAACGTGCCCCTGCTGGTCTTCACAACGTGCGTAAATACAGGCACCATACGCTACCTCTGACGCGTCTGCAAATGTATGGAATTGTATTTTAGAGTTTGGTAAGAGCACATACCTATCACGTTTGAAGTTAGCCAAATCCTTCCAATCATCATTAACAGCCTTCCATTTGTTATAGATGTGAGCGGGAACCGGATCGTCCCATCCGATCTTCTGCAGCCACAATTCCTGCATGAGCAGCTTCGCACGTATGATGACCGGAGCGATCAATCCAAGGGGATCGAACATTCGAGCAATATTCGATAATATTGATCTCATGGTGATGGTGGTTGTATCGTTTGCAGCTGGTGATTCGAAACACAACACGTCGAGTTCGGGTTTCCATATGATGCCAAGAGCCTTGACCTTCTCGTTTGGCACAAACTGCAGCGAGGATTGTGTACCGATATGCTTCGCTGGTAAACCGGAGAGCACTTCCAAACAATTTGAAGTCCACTTTCGGAGTTCGAACCCGCCCTTGGAGAGCAGATCCGATAGTTGCTGCCGAAGGCTACGAGCTTCATCCACGCTGTTTGCTCCACCAATGAAGTCGTCTACGTAGAAATTGTGCTTAAGCGCAGGTGTGGCAAGTGGATAAGCTGCACCTTCATCTTCCGCAAGCTGCAACAGAGTACGAGTGGCCAAGAACGATGATGGAGACAAACCGTATGTCACGGTATTCAGCTCGTACAATTCCATAGGCGATTCCGGTGAGAATCGAAAAAAGATGCGAACTAAACGTCGATCATCAGGGTGCAGGACGATTTGCGATACATTTTTGCTATATCAGCAACAACAGCGATTTTAAATGTGCAAAAACGTAGAACGATGTCTATTAGTTCATCCTGAACTATGGGTCCAACCCGCAACGTTAAGCCGAACCATCGAAAACTACTCTAACCTTTGTAGTGGTGCTTGAAGCCTTGAAAACAGGATGATGCGGTAAATAATAAGCAGCTGTATCATCAGTGGTATCAGTGCTTATAGGAGACATGTGTCCCAGTTCTAAGTACTCCTTCATGAATGCTTGGTATGCTTCTCTAAGTGCTGGATCGCGTTCTAGTCTTCGCTCAAGAAGTTCAAACCGACGGATGGCTTGAGCTCTGGACAGGCCGAGTTTTTCTCCGAAGTCGGGCTGTTTTGGTAGACGGACAATATATCTACCTTGCTTTATAAAATGATTCGCAATGCCGATCATCAGGTGAGTATGCATCATTAACCGTTAAATTTTCTAGTTGCCAAAATCGTTGTAGGGATTCTTCCAATGATGCCATGCAGACGATTGAATAGGAAGTGGTAGGATGGGTTTTAGATGACACATTCTGATCAGCTGTGGTACCGGTCACTACCCAACCGAAAGCACTATAAATCATGACGGGTTGATGAGGTGCGGGACGAAGCTGAGTGGCATTCTCAAATAATGCATGGTAATGACGAGCGCCGAGAATGATATCAACGGGAGCAGATTTGTCGAACATCGGATCTGCTAAATTGATGCCAGGCGGTATCTTCCAGTTCTTGGTGCAAACATCGCGCGTTGGAAGATTCGCTATCAAATTGTCGACCATCAAAAACTCAGTATTGATCGTAAACGCTGTCACCCGAGAGGCAATCTGGGCGTGTACGGATTACCGTACTGTCTTCGTAGATTGTCCTGCTCCAACAATGGTAACGTGTACGTTACTCTTCTTCAAATTCAGCCGTTTAGCGAGTCGATCGCTAATTAGATTCGGCTGCGATGCGCTGTCCAACAGCGCGCGCGCAGGATGAGCAATTCCGAAATTATCAATGATATTCACCAAAGCAGTTTGGAGCAATACCTGCTCGGGTGCTTGCTGTAGTGCTGCTGCAAATGTGCGTTGTGTGTTATCGGTGGCCGTGTGATCGTTAGCGGTGTTGTGTGTGGGATGTGGCGGAGCGGTGTAACTAGGGCTATTCGGTGTGAAGTGCAGTTTTGTGTGGTGTGCCAAATTACAATGCCGGCATTTGTAGTGCGACGGACAATCACGAGCAATATGATTCTCGCGTAAGCAATTAATGCATAAACGCGCGGTCATCGCGAAACGATAGCGATGCGAAACGATCCTTAGGCTCCATTCCTTCAAATCGTGGGCATTTTAACAATGAATGCGAGGAATTGCATAAAATGCAATTTGGCGTTTCATGTGACGTGGTACCAAAACTAGTTAGACGCGGAAAGGTTATTTGCCGTGAGTGATTCAGTTCATGACCCTGTGACGTATGATGGTTGTTTACTAACAACGTCTCCAATACACGCATACGACGGTGCAGGAATGTAATCAAATTGTCGTAACTAGGATCTGTGTTGCTAGATGCGTGCTCTTCCCAATCGCGTAATGTTATAGTTGGCAATTTAGTGCATAGTAGGGGCTCAAGTATACTGCCCCAAGAGTCCGTTTCTTCTCCTAAGTGTTGCAATATCTTTTTGTGCCTCTCCAATTCATCCACAAGATGGTGCAGTGTTGTAACGCTCTCCTTTTGAGCAGCCGGAATGGCAAACATTGCTTGCAAATGGCGTTTTTTCAGCAAATACTCATTAGAGTATCGCTCCGCCAAAGTGTTCCAGGCTAACTCATAATTAGCTGCGCTTATGGTGATTGATTCAATCACCTGAGCCGCTTCTTCCTTCACTGCGGCGCGCAAATAATGAAACTTTTGTATCGCTGGTAGATCGGCGTTGTTATGAATCAAGCACTCAAATGTGTCGCGGAAAGTCAACCATTGCATATAGTCGCCTGTGAATTCTGGCAGCGCGATGGTGGGAAGCTTGATGCCCTTAAGTGGGTTCGATCCAGTGCTCGGGTGCGCGGTAGAAGCTAGCTTTGCCTGCAGTTGAGATTGGACGTGAATCAATCTATCCTCGAAATTCTCTCGTAATGCAGCATTCTGCGTTGTTTCTTCCAGCGTGGAAGCGGAATCCTCCAACCCTTGTTGAACACTCTCCAGATCCTTGCATAATATTTCGAATTTCCTTAAACGAACCTCCACCTCTACTTCATCCCGTGCGTGAACGAAATCATCCAAAAACTTCTCGTACCGCGTAAGGAACGCCAACAAAATTGTCCGGCGGGACGCCAAAACGACGGGTGGTACGGGCATTGTGCCCTCGTCTGTGTGTGTGTGAGTGGGTGACCGGCAGTGTAATGCGTGATGCGGCAAAAACAGCTGTACGGTGCACTAAAATCCAAACGAAATGTGGTACGACAGAGAAAACGGTGAACGATGGGTCGATCAAACTCGCGAAAGCACCAGAAATTCGAGCTATATATCCTGGTCACGGCACCATGAAGAATTCGCGGAGTTTCGGATCGATGTGTGTTGCAATATTTACCAAGTGTCGTGTTCAGATTCCAAATTCAAAGAGAGTTATAATTGTGTTTTCTGCCCTATTTATAAACTTTCCCCACGCGAGCGACACTCATCCCTAATCACTGTATCCTTGAAATTTTTCATTTTTCATAAACTTGACGAAACTAGCTTTCGTCAAGTATGGGTTGACGTCTAAGCGTAAACAAACATTTACGCGTAAACAATATATATATATATATATATATATATATATATATATATATATATATATATATATATATATATATATATATATATATATATATATATATATACATCTATTAATGGACCTTGCCGTACGGTTTAAGAAAAATAATAAACCCTATAGCTTCAAATCTATGCAACAAATATGCTCTATACGTGTCCTATTTCCCCCCAAAACTGGGTTAAAATCTTTTTTGTGAATCAGCCTGCTCAATTGGATCTTGTGTGTGGTAGGGTATGATGGTACGGTTCAACTCCTGGAGATGGTAAGCGTCCAGAAAATTTAAAGAATTTTCTCCATCTTACAGGCCTACCAAACCACTTTTTACGGACGTAGATTGATGGATCCTGCTCAACAAACGCAGGCAGCTAGTTTAGCGCCAACGATTCTTCACAAATGCAGGCGACTATTAGCCCCAGTGTTTAAGGTGGCCTGTATGCAGCAGCATAGATACCATGTGAATCTAGCTGGTACAACTGTGAGGAACCACTGTTAACCGTCTGCAGTACTGGTGGTAAGCACGGACCCTTGCCCCCTTGCCCTAGACAAATCCCAACTTTTCCCTATTCAACATCGCTTCCGGGAAAATTGCCATGCTACTTGTGTGCTGTCGACAGTCAAAAGCTTCGTCATCGTTTGCGTACATTGTATGCGAGTCTCACACCTACGACCCACAGCTGTTAGGATTTAAATTGAGGTTGAATGCGTTGAATACCGGGCCGTTGTAATGACCAGCAATAGAGACCGTTCTCTGGAAGCAGTTTATCTGTTAGAAAGTGTTAATCTCACGGAGTTCTGCCAAGGACTTGCCCTAGCCCGTGTTTACGTTCAAGATGTGGTGGAACATGGGAAGGAATCACCTACCAGAGAACCGTTACAACCGGTGATGCTGCGTGCCAAGAAATGTGGGCCTAAAAGAAGAAAAAGAAGAAGAAACTAATTATCTGTTTGACATTTACCGGAACATTTTTTGCCGGATATTAATTTCCTTCCACTAATTACGAAAAATTCACTAGTAAGCACCGTGAAAGCTTGGAATCCACACCCCCCACCGGACGGATTGTTTTCCCATAAGCATTTGACAACAATGTGCATGTAACACCACCAGTGGAGTCCGTGTTGAAATGTTTGAAACGTTTCGCAAAGGAAAAGGATTTATCCCTGGAAGAAAAAAAAAAACAAAATGGCGACGTAAAAGAAGAACTCATGGCGGCAAGGTGTACTCCGTTTGTGCCGGAATATTTTTTGCCTGGTCGCGCAGTTACATTGTAACGGAACCGGTTTGAAGGTATCCCAACTGACATCTGTTATACAAAAAAGGCTAAATTTCAAAAAAAAATTGCCCGATCCTCGCCATAACTGCTCGCTTCATGCGCGAATGCTCGTTACGCTCTTAGAGCAGCTCAGCACCATGCCAGTTTGCCGTTGGAACGAGCAGCACAGCACACACCCGTTCGCTCTCGCGTGCAGTGGCGCTCAAACATTTTCTCGCTTTCCGCAATGTGCCGTGCACTGCTCGAACCATGATCTTTCGTTTAAGAGCCCCTGAGTGCGAGAGAGCGAACACACGTGTGCAGGGTCGCTCGAACTGTTTCTCGCGCCCCGTTTTGGTACTGATATGCAGCGCGCATTATAAAACCGTCTGGAAATCCCTGCAAATTTTTGCTTCTCTCTTTCTTTATTCGCTCTGGCATGAGCACGCTGAGCGACAGTCGTGTTCTGAATGTGATGGAGGGAGGATGCCGCACGCGCACGGATAAGCCGAAGCGCATGACCGGGTGTTTGAATGCAGATGGATTGTTCGTGTTTTGCGTGTAGGTGAGCTGCGGTAGCCTGGAGTTTCACTCGGTGATGATCAATTCGTGTTTGCCGCTTCCCGTAACATGTTTTCTGCGAGAGATGAGGTATGGTTCAGCATCTCATGTACGACGAACAGCACCATTTCTCAACTCACCGTCTTGTTTTTCCCCCTAAAGGAACACTGGCGAACACGAGGAGTGCAACGGAATAGTGAGAAACATTGAACGGGTTTGTTAATTAAAAAAATAATTTAGCGTAATATCACAATCTAATCCGAGTGTTATTGTTTATATGTTTTCATTTGCGCTGCCATAGCGCCTCTGGCCTATGACAGCTTGGATCCGAAGGAAATGGGTGAAAAAAACTACGTGAAACCACGCGTTCGAACTGTTATAATTAGCTAAATCTGCTGCTCTCTAAGGCAAGATTTAGTATCGAGATTTAGGTAAAAGAACTCGAAAAACGCCATAAGCCTGCTATAAAATGTCAGTTGGGATGTCAACGCGAGCTGTCAAATGGAACCGTTTGCCATGCGGATTTGTGAAGTGTCACATTTCGAAAAATCTTAGTAGGCATGGAAATTGTATGCCGTAGACGGTGAGCCCCGCCGAACTGAAACTATATTACGTAATCGAGCCTTTCGAGAAGCTGAACGCACGGACCTCCACGCCGATAAAATCCATAGAAAATCCGGCCCAAATGGAACGCACGGCCGTCCTGTAGGACAGTTCAACGGGGGAGGATACACCCCCGCTGCAGGCAACGGTCGTGGTGCCCGTGGTGCCCGTGGAAACGGACGAAAAACTGGAGGCTACTGGTAAGTGGAACGTGAAGTGATGAAGGATGCAATAATGTCGTTCGGTTTTTTCGTTCCTTTCGTTCACGGCGCGCCCCGCTAGAGGACAACTCCACGCTGAAGGCAATCGTCGTGCCTGAGGGAAATGCACCGGCTCAACCGGACCAGGCTGCTGGTAGCTAGAATGGCGAAATGTGTGCGCGGTCCGGTAATACCGATGCTAGCTCGCTAGTCTTCTTCGGCTTTTTCTTGAAAGGTGCTGTGTCTGCTTTAGTGGATGACGGCATGGAAATGGACGACGCTCCGGCAGACGATACGCTGGTGAAAGATTCACTTGATGATGAGCTGTCTTGAATGCTCAACCAATCATGGAAATCAAGACGCCCTGCTATTTCAGGTAGCACTCTGGGCATGATCTCGAAATCGATGATACGCGTTAGTGATGAGGACACCCCGGCCGACAAATGGCCGCCAAATACATCCAAGCAAAGGCGTCAAGTATCGTTCGATGATGGACCGGTAAAACATCCTCCCCCACCGGGCCAATCTTCGGATTCGTCCGATGATGACAATAGTTCTTTCTGGTCGTGCTTCCGTCGCAGACAGAAGTAGCCAAAATCTCCCGAGCCGGGGCCATCGGGGCTGCAGAAACGGCGCCCACCAACACCCACAAAGGATGCCAACAAGGATGACGAGTAATGACGGGGCTCGAAGTTAAATCTTAGATTCCGAACGAACTATCAGTTCTTATTTGTTCGCGTTTCGTTAATTAACAAAAATACATCAATCATTGTTTGTAGATGTTAGTCTGCAGCATATGAACATTGTTGCGCGTTGTTGCGTGTTCTTCTTGGGTACATTACTACAAGCTGACGCTTTCTGCTTGGTTTGATTTGGAGCTGTTCAGCAAAGGGTAGCATCACATTACGCGAACACTACGGCCATGTGCGAATATATATGGAAAACTGAACGGACGTTGGACGCACGTAGGCATCAACTCATGGTTCACGCACGGAAGTGGCGTAGACAAGGCAGTCATCTTTCACCTGTGGAATCTGAAAAATGCGACGAATAGGCGGCACCGGACGATAGTGCGTGGGTTTGATTTTCAGAAATGGAAGTTGACTCTCGACACCGGATGAAGACTTCGTGGAAGCGTTTACCAGCAACACCGGATGGCAACAGATGACGACGTTAGGCTGATACTGATCAGGTCTGACGAACTGATGATGGAGCAACCGGCCGTGAGCGAGACTATCAATGGGGGTACGTACGCGAAACACAAAAACCCCGAACGAATGCTTCAGTCGGTCGAACGGCTTACGCAGGAGCTGGTGTCCCAGTTGGAAGAACGGCACGTGCGTACTAACCCGGAGGAATGCAGTTCGATCGTTACCGGCGTACAGTTCAAGATAGGCGAAAAGGTAACAACGGGGCCGGGTGGAACGGTTGCCTTGGCGCTGAACGATCGTCTGCACGGTGATCCGCGGGTGGGATTGATTTGTGCAGCACATCCAGGTCGTGCTTAATTCAATCGATTGCATCTCGCTTGCGCCTATACGACAACCACGACAATGACCGCGGTTGTGACGGCAACGGCGACGGCAACGACGACGACGACGGTGGCGACGAGTCGGGTAATCAAGCCTGTGCGCGTCGTATCCAATCCCGGCTCACCGAGGACGCGAAAGTTACAGCGTGAATCTTCCATCAACAAAGAGGCGGATGAGTCCAAGGTAAATGGCATGCTAGTGCTACCAACGCCGGCTGAATTGTTACACTTTATATAAACGCTAACACCCTGTAATATCTGTATATCAGTCTCTGGAGCTTTACTAGTACGATTCGATTTATTATGTTGTTCGAATATCTGCAAAAGGAGAATTTCCAGGTTCTAGTATCCCTACACAGGTTCTGCCATCAATTTCGATTGTATAAATGCTAGTTTTAGCTTGTTATTTACTACTTACTTACTTACTCGGCTTGGGGCAAAAATCCTAAAAGCACTTTACGGGTTGGGTCGTCAAGTGTCATTCTCATGGCATGACCAGCCCACCGCAGCCTGGCGAGTCTGATCCGCTCCCCGATGGTGAGATCATCGTACAGCTCGTATAGCATCTTCCTCTCGAACGCGGCTCAGAGGGTTTCGTCAGTTTTGGACAGAGTCCATATCTCAGAGTCGTATGTGAGTACTGGGACTATAAATGCTCGGTACAGTCCCAGCTTCATCCGTCGCAACAGGTATTTAGAGTGGAGAAGTTTCTTCAGGCTGTAGTATGACCGGTTGGCAGCCAGTACCCTTGCGCGTAACTCAATATCAATGTGGTTGTCGGTGGATCTGGACTGACTTATACAAGATGGTTCCCGAAGCTTCCACCTCCGATTGCTCTCTCTAGCGCCAGATAGAAGTGAAGGCAGGCAAGCCCATCTCCCTGGCGCAAGCAAATCTCTCCTGGTGGTAGCAAAGAGCCCTGAGAGTTTTCCATCCACCTTCACCTGGCATGTGATGTTGGCCATTGTCATACTTACAAGCCTGGTAAGCTTGGCCGGCATTCCAAAAGTGCTCATTGCGTCGAGAGGTTTACCCTGTAAGTGGTTGATTTTCCGTTTGGAAATCCTCTCTGGTAGTGTCCATCTAGTTTTTAGCTATCCGGTAGAAACAGAACAGTCTCACCTTTAGTTGCAGATTGAAATGTTTTGCTTTCCTTTCGTAAATCCTTCTAAATTGAGGCTGTCTCTGCTCGTCTATAGTTGAAAGATAGGTTAGAAAGATTTCAGGAACTTATGCGAAATTAGAAGGGTTATCTAACTGATTAAAAGTCAGGATTTGTGTAATTTTTACACACTTATAATTGGTTTGTTTTCAATTTAGAAACCTTTGACTTACATGTGTTTTAAACCTATTTTCCTTAATGTTACTGTAATACTTACTTTTAGCTTTTTTTCGATACTATAATTTCTTTCGAATCGTAAGGACACAGCTTTTTTGGCTAAAAAAGATTGTTGAAGACCAGGAAAATCTTCTAATAATCAAGACTCACTCTATAGAAACTACACCCACACACACGCACGCGAAAGTATTTATCTGATTGTATTTATGAATTCATTAATTTTTTTTTTATTTTTAGGTTAAACCCATAAAAATCCAAGATGTGAAAAGTGTGAAGAAAGAGCAACAGACCAAAATCGCCAAACCGGTAGTGGAAACCGTTACGAAGGTTTCCCGCGTTCGGCAACCAGTAGTGCCAAAGGGTGGCTCCATTATTACCAGCAGAACACCGGCAAAACCTTCCATCGGCAGTCCCATCCATCGTCCGGTTGCGAAACCACTCGCCACAAAACCGTACGCTCAACGTTCGGCGACGAAAAAGCTTCAACGTGACGCCACCCGGCAGCAAGCAGAAGCTCAAACCACCAGCGGTGCCAGTGGCAGCCGCCGGATGGTAAACCGATGTCGAAAATCCCACTACCGAAGGGTGAGAAAACTAACACACCACCGAGTCGTATTCCACCGCCGAAGCGGACCACACTCCAGGCGGGAAAGCAGTCATCCAAGCTCGGTGCATTGAAAACGTCTCCTGATGGTGCCCTTAAGAAGTAACGGCGCATAGCTAGCTTCCTTTTCTCTGTCGCTCTCTTTCGCGTAATCTTAGCTAGCTTATCTCATGGATGGTAGCAATTGAAACAAATACTTACTATCTTACACACGTGCCCGGCTTGCTTAATAGAAGGCGATACCGTTTGCTGCTGGTCGGGATCGGTCAGATGATTTATCCATTGGCCGGTTAGTCGGGGCCCCGTAGGGTGTTCGATTCCTTTCTTTTCGCCTCTGTTACGTCGCATGTTACCTATTACCAACTAGCCCGAAACAAGCAGACACACACAAACCTGCAAAACCTTGATAGAGTTAGGGATAGAAATGAATTATAAAATAATCATATTTATAGCGATATATGGTTGTCCGCACCTCCCCCCCCCCCCCCCCCCACCCTCCATCCCCTTTTTTGCTCGCATAGTACGAATTTACGAACGAATATGCATTTTTTAAATCTTTTAGTTAAACGCGACCCCATAGTCTGGTGGAGAGCTTTCGCTTGTCTTCGCAACGCAACCTGTAAGAATTTATTAACACAAACCAGAAGAAGGAACAAACGTAGCCGCACAATACTAAGAAAACCGATATTATGAACATCAGTATAGATATCTAAGTTACCTTACTTCGCTTTACCAGCGCATAATACTCTTGTGTAATTTAAATAATATACGTGCAAAATGGTCTGGCCCTGTAGACGAATAATTCTAAATATATATATATATATATATATATATATATATATATATATATATATATATATATATATATATATATATACATCTATTAATGGACCTTGTCGTACGGTGTAAGAAAAATAATTCACTCTATAGCTTCAAATCTATGCAACAAATATGCTCTATACGTGCCCTATTTCCCCCAAAAACTGGGTTAAAATCTTTCTTGTGAATCAGCCTGCTCAATTGGATCTTGTGTGTGGTAGGGTATGATGGTACGGTTCGACTCCTGGAGATGGTAAGCGTCCAGAAAATTTAAAGAATTTTCTCCATCTTACAGGCCTACCAAACCACTTTTTACGGACGTAGATTGATGGATCCTGCTCAACAAAACGCAGGCAGCTAGTTTAGCGCCAACGATTCTTCACAAATGCAGGCGACTATTAGCCCCAGTGTTTAAGGTGGCCTGTATGCAGCAGCATAGATACCATGTGAATCTAGCTGGTACAACTGTGAGGAACCACTGTTAACCGTCTGCAGTACTGGTGGTAAGCACGGACCCTTGCCCCCTTGCCCTAGACATATCCCAACTTTTCCCTATTCAACATCGCTTCCGGGAAAATTGCCATGCTACTTGTGTGCTGTCGACAGTCAAAAGCTTCGTCATCGTTTGCGTACATTGTATGCGAGTCTCACACCTACGACCCACAGCTGTTAGGATTTAAATTGAGGTTGAATGCGTTGAATACCGGGCCGTTGTAATGACCAGTAATAGAGACCGTTCTCTGGAAGCAGTTTATCTGTTAGAAAGTGTTAATCTCACGGAGTTCTGCCGAGGACTTGCCCTAGCCCGTGTTTACGTGCAGGATGTGGTGGAACATGGGAAGGAATCACCTACCGGAGAACCGTTACAACCGGTGATGCTGCGTGCGAAGAAATGTGGGCCTAAAAGAAGAAAAAGAAGAAGAAACTAATTATCTGTTTGACATTTACCGGAACATTATTTTCCGGATATTAATTTCCTTCCACTAATTACGAAAAATTCACTAGTAAGCACCGTGAAAGCTTGGAATCAACACCCCCCACCGGACGGATTGTTTTCCCACAAGCATTTGACAACAATGTGCATGTAACACAACCAGTGGAGTCCGTGTTGAAATGTTTGAAACGTTTCGCAAAGGAAAAGGATTTATCCCTGGAAGAAAAAAGAAAACAAAATGGCGACGTAAAAGAAGAACTCATGGCGGCAAGGTGTACTCCGTTTGCGCCGGAATATTTTTTGCCTGATCGCGCAGTTACATTGTAACGGAACCGGTTTGAAGGTATGTCAACTCGAGCTGTCAAATGGAACCGATTGCCGTGCGGATTTTTGAAGTGTCACATTTCGAAAAATCTTAGTAGGCATGGAAATTGTATGCCGTAGACGGTGAGCCCCGCCGAACTGAAACTATATTACGTAATCGAGCCTTTCGAGAAGCTGAACGCACGGACCTCCACGCCGATAAAATCCATAGAAAATCCGGCCCAAATGGAACGCACGGCCGTCCTGTAGGACAGTTCAACGGGGGAGGATACACCCCCGCTGCAGGCAACGGTCGTGGTGCCCGTGGTGCCCGTGGAAACGGACGAAAAACTGGAGGTTGCTGGTAAGTGGAACGTGAAGTGATGAAGGATGCAATAATGTCGTTCGGTTCTTTCGTTCCTTTCGTTTACGGCGCGCCCCGCTAGAGGACAACTCCACGCTGAAGGCAATCGTCGTGCCAGAGGGAAATGCACCGGCTCAACCGGACCAGGCTGCTGGTAGGTAGAATGGCGAAATGTGCCGGTAATACAGATGCTAGCTCGCTCGTCTTCTTCGGCTTTTTCTTGAAAGGTGCTGTGTCTGCTTTAGTGGATGACGGCATGGAAATGGACGACGCTCCGGCAGACGATACGCTGGTGAACGATTCACTTGATGATGAGCTGTCTTGAATGCTCAACCAATCATGGAAATCTAGACGCCCTGCTATTTCAGGTAGCACTCTGGGCATGATCTCGAAATCGATGATACGCGTTAGTGATGAAGACACCCTGGCCGACAAATGACCGCCAAATACATCCAAGCAAAGGCGTCAAGTATCGTTCGATGATGGACCGGTAAAACATCCTCCCCCACCGGGCCAATCGTCGGATTCGTCCGATGATGACAATAGTTCTTTCTGGTCGTGCTTCCGTCGCAGACAGAAGTAGCCAAATCTCCCGAGCCGGGGCCATCGGGGCTGCAGAAACGGCGCCCACCAACACCCGCAAAGGATGCCAACGGGGCTCGAAGTTAAATCTAAGATTCCGAACGAACTATCAGTTCTTATTTGTTCGCGTTTCGTTAATTAACAAAAATACATCAATCATTGTTTGTAGATGTTAGTCTGCAGCATATGAACATTGTTGCGCGTTGTTGCGTGTTTTTCTTGGGCACATTACTACAAGCTGACGCTTTCTGCTTGGTTTGGTTTGGAGCTGTTCAGCAAAGGGTAGCATCACATTACGCGAACACTACGGCCATGTGCGAATATATATGGAAAACTGAACGGACGTTGGACGCACGTAGGCATCAACTCATGGTTCACGCACGGAAAAGGCGTAGACAAGGCAGTCATGTTTCACCTGTGGAATCTGACAAATGCGACGAATAGGCGGCACCGGACGATAGTGCGTGGGTTTGATTTTCAGAAATGGAAGTTGACTCTCGACACCGGATGAAGACTTCGTGGAAGCGTTTACCAGCAACACCGGATGGCAACAGATGACGACGTTAGGCTGATACTGATCAGGTCTGACGAGCTGATGATGGAGCAACCGGCCGTGAGCGAGACTATCGATGGGGGTACGTACGCGAAACACAAAAACCCCGAACGAATGCTTCAGTCGGTCGAACGGCTTACGCAGGAGCTGGTGTCCCAGTTGGAAGAACGGCACGTGCGTACTAACCCGGAGGAATGCAGTTCGATCGTTACCGGCATACAGTTCAAGATAGGCGAAAAGGTAACAACGGGGCCGGGTGGAACGGTTGCCTTGGCGCTGAACGATCGTCTGCACGGTGATCCGCGGGTGGGATTGATTGTGGACGATGAAGGCAATCGGGAGAGCGAAGAACCACCATCCATTCTGTATCAAATGTCGATGCCGTTTGTGCAGCACATCCCGGTCGTGCTTAATTCAATCGATTGCATCTCGCTTGCGCCTTTAGAAGACCGGACGACGCCGGTGGTGACGACCACGAGAACCACGACAATGACTACGGTGGTGACGGCAACGGCGACGGCAACGACGACGACGACGGTGGCGACGAGTCGGGTAATCAAGCCTGTGCGCGTCGTATCCAATCCCGGCTCACCGAGGACGCGAAAGTTACAGCGTGAATCTTCCATCAACAAAGAGGCGGATGAGTCCAAGGTAAATGGCATGCTAGTGCTACCAACGCCGGCTGAATTGTTACACTTTATATAAACGCTAACACCCTGTAATATCTGTATATCTGTCTCTGGAGCTTTACTAGTACGATTCGATTTATTATGTTGTTCGAATATCTGCAAAAGGAGAATTTCCAGGTTCTAGTATCCCTACACAGGTTCTGCCATCAATTTCGATTGTATAAATGCTAGTTTTAGCTTGTAATTTACTACTTACTTACTTACTCGGCTTGGGGCAAAAATCCTAAAAGCACTTTACGGGTTGGGTCGTCAAGTGTCATTCTCATGGCATGACCAGCCCACCGCAGCCTGGCGAGTCTGATCCGCTCCCCGATGGTGAGATCATCGTACAGCTCGTATAGCATCTTCCTCTCGAACGCGGCTCAGAGGGTTTCGTCAGTTTTGGACAGAGTCCATATCTCAGAGTCGTATGTGAGTACTGGGACTATAAATGCTCTGTACAGTCCCAGCTTCATCCGTCGCAACAGGTATTTAGAGTGGAGAAGTTTCTTCAGGTTGTAGTATGACCGGTTGGCAGCCAGTACCCTTGCGTGTAACTCAATATCAATGTGGTTGTCGGTGGATCTGGACTGACTTATACAAGATGGTTCCCGAAGCTTCCACCTCCGATTGCTCTCTCTAGCGCCAGATAGAAGTGAAGGCAGGCAAGCCCATCTCCCTGGCGCAAGCAAATCTCTCCTGGTGGTAGCAAAGAGCCCTGAGAGTTTTCCATCCACCTTCACCTGGCATGTGAAGTTGGCCATTGTCATACTTACAAGCCTGGTAAGCTTGGCCGGCATTCCAAAAGAGCTCATTGCGTCGAGAAGTTTACCCTTGCTATGCTGTCATATGGGGCTTTAAAATCAATGAAGAGATGATAGGAGTGGATCTATTGCTCCGCCATCTTCTCCAAGATTTGCCGCATCGTGAAGATCTGGTCAGTGGTTGATTTTCCGTTTGGAAATCCTCTCTGATAGTTTCCATCTAGTTTTTAGCTATCCGGTAGAAACAGAACAGTCTCACCTTTAGTTGCAGATTGAAATGTTTTGCTTTCCTTTCGTAAATCCTTCTAAATTGAGGCTGTCTCTGCTCGTCTATAGTTGAAAGATAGGTTAGAAAGATTTCAGGAACTTATGCGAAATTAGAAGGGTTATCTACCTGATCCCACAACCCACACACAACCCCAACCCACACACACGCACGCGGAAGTATTTATCTGATTGTATTAATTAATTAATTTACTTTTTTTTTATTTTTAGGTTAAACCCATAAAAATCCAAGATGTGAAAAGTGTGAAGAAAGAGCAACAGACCAAAATCGCCAAACCGGTAGTGGAAACCGTTACGAAGGTTTCCCGCGTTCGGCAACCAGTATTGCCAAAGGGTGGCGCCATTATTACCGGCAGAACACCGGCAAAAACCTTCCATCGGCAGTCCCATCCATCGTCCGGTTGCGAAACCACTCGCCACAAAACCGTACGCTCAACGTTCGGCGACGAAAAAGCTTCAACGTGACGCCACCCGGCAGCAAGCAGAAGCTCAAACCACCAGCGGTGCCAGTGGCAGCCGCCGGATGGTAAACCGATGTCGAAATCCCACTACCGAAGGGTGAGAAAACTAACACACCACCGAGTCGTATTCCACCGCTGAAGCGGACCACACTTCAGGCGGGAAAGCAGTCATCCAAGCTCGGTGCATTGAAAACGTCTCCAGATGGTGCCCTTAAGAAGTAACGGCGCATAGCTAGCTTCCTTTTCTCTGTCGCTCTCTTTCGCGTAATCTTAGCTAGCTTATCTCATGGATGGTAGCAATTGAAACAAATACTTTACTATCTTACACACGTGCCCGGCTTGCTTAATAGAAGGCGATACCGTTTGCTGCTGGTCGGGATCGGTCAGATGATTTATCCATTGGCCGGTTAGTCGGGGCCCCGGAGGGTGTTCGATTCCTTTCTTTTCGTCTCTGTTACGTCGCATGTTACCTATTACCAACTAGCCCGAAACAAGCAGACACACACAAACCTGCAAAACCTTGATAGAGTTAGGGATAGAAATGAATTATAAAATAATCATATTTATAGCGATATATGGTTGTCCGCGCCTCCCCCCCCCCCCCCCCCCCACCATCCATCCCCTTTTTTGCTCGCATAGTACGAATTTACGAACGAATGTGCATTTTTTAAATCTTTTAGTTAAACGCGACCCCATAGTCTGGTGGAGAGCTTTCGCTTGTACTCGCAACGCAACCAGTAAGAATTGATTTACACATACCAGAAGAAGGAGCAAACGTAGCCGCACAATACTAAGAAAACCGATATTATGAACATCAGTATAGATATCTAAGTTACCTTACTTCGCTTTACCAGCGCATAATACTCTTGTGTAATTTAAATAATATACGTGCAAAATGGTCTGGCCCTGTAGACGAATAATTCTAAATATATATATATATATATATATATATATATATATATATATATATATATATATATATATATATATATATATAATATATATATATATATATATATATATATACATCTATTAATGGACCTTGTCGTACGGTGTAATAGTTTTTTCATTTATCTTTCTATAATCAATTTCCATTCTAAATTTTTTCTGACCTGACGCATCCTCCTTTTTTGGTACTATCCAGACTGGGGATGTCCAAGCTGATCGGTATGGTCTAATTATACCCGTTTCTAAAAGAGTTTTTATTTGTTTGTTTACCTCGCTTGTGTATGCCGCAGGATAAGGATACACATTTTGATGGACGGGAATACTGTCGGTGGTGTTTATTGTACATTCGACATTTGTAGTGCAGGTTAATGCTAAATCTGGTTCATGAAAAACGTGCTTATTCCTACACAGCACATCTGTCAGCATTTTCCTGTTAGTTTCATTTAAATGATTGGTACGAAAATCAAGTAAATGATTTTCCTTTTTATTTTCATAGGTAAGCAAAGGTATTTTGAAAGGATAACCTTCATCCGTTATTATTGTAAAAACATCTGTTTTGAAATAAAGGTTAGCATCGAGTGTTTTAAGCATACTGGTGCCTATGATGCCAAGAAAGAATGGATGAAAATCATACATAACAAATTGAAACTTCAGGCTTGATTTTGGTTCAAAAAATGCTATGTCAATTGCTGAGGTTACTTTAAAATTTCCATTAGCACTTTTAATGGTACCACTAGAATAATCATACGGTTTAGATTTTTTGTAGGCTAAAGCTTATTTGGGTGAAATTAAAGTGATATTTGATCCACAGTCTATTAAAAAGGGAAATTCTCCTTGTGTTGTCCGCAATGTGATGTAGGAGAGAAATGGTTTCACCACAGTACGGACCAATCTAAAAAATTAGTTTCTGGTTCGTTCCTGACAGCAGGGGTTACACTTGTTAGATTTGTTTCATTTAATGGTGGTGCCGTTTGGACATATTCAAGCGGAGCATCCACTGAATAGGTTTGCTTTTGCTGCCAAGGAGAAGATTGAGCTCCTTTTTGGTCATATACCGGTCGATTGGCATAATTAATAGCATTCGATCGTAGGGATGGATCGACTTCCATCGGTTGAGGATAGTTAATTTTCTGTTGCGGTTTAAGATTCTGTTCTGGAAGATTGTATCGAGGTTGACTTGGACCAGGTTGATTATAGGTAGTTGTAGGAAAATGATTCCTCTGTTGATAATGGTTTCCTTGGAAGTTTCGATATCTTGGGGGTAGTGGTGGTGTTTGATGCACATTATTGTTATGGTAACTGTGCCGCTGGGGAGATGGTACGTGTAGATCTCTTGGTCTAGGTATTTGATTCGAACGAGTCTCACCCTTAAATGGTGCCGATCTCATGTTCATATTGCAGTATTCTAGGCAATAATTGAAAGCAGCATTTAAGTTGGGTGGACTATTATTTTTAATAAAAAGCAAAGAGGACTTTCTAGACCTCTAATGAAGCAATCTAACGCTTTCTCTCTAAAGTAAGAAGCGTGTGCTTCAGCATTGATAGAGTACTTCGGGTCGGTGTATATTTGGGTTATAATTGCACTTTGCAAATCGTTAACACGACTGAAGTAGCTGCTTAATGGATCTGTTGCTTTTTTACTGATCCCAGTAAGTTCGTGATCAAGTGTTTTCAGTTCTCTTTTGTCTTTATAGTAGAGCAAAAGAGTGCTTTTAATGGATGACCAATCACCAGCTATTCCATTGGTATTAATAACTTCGGCTGCTTCGCCTCTAATTTTTTTCCTTATTGTTCCTTCGATTATATGAAAAAAGGTGCAATCTCGTGGGACTCTAGCGTACATATGTAGAACCTTTTCTACTTCCATGACCCACGCCATTAATTCATTCGCCTTCTCTTCAAAGGTTGGGAGATCTCGTACATAGTCGAGAATTTTCCACATGCTAACAAACTCGTCATAGCTCATAGTACTAGAAGGTGCAGAAGTAGTCATTCTATTTTTTTCGAAACAATTAAACCTTCTATCTTTCCTATCGTCCACCATATGACAATAATATTAATTTTTGTTCCCTTTTCACTTTTTTCACTGATCTAAACACTGATTTAACTGATTTCTATCAAATTTAACTTTCATTTTAATTTCCCCACTTATGAATAATAATTTGTGACTCACGATACGATCAACAATGCTGCGCCAATGTTGAAACACATGCTGCGTCCGATGACCGATGCTCGATGTTCTGGGTTGATCCGGTTTGGCACTGCCTACTGAGGACCCTTCGGCGTCTGTTCGGGAGACTTGTCCACGAATTGCTGGTCACGATGACGTCTTCCTCGTTGTCGTCGTGCAGGTTTCTTATAACTTCATATCACCTCACTTTTAGACTTGGAGGTCCCATTTCGGGCGCCAGTTAACTTTTTGGAAAGATTTTCTATCGGGTTACGACGTTCGGACGTGATCTTGCGGAGCAGAGAACTATGACCGTTTCAGTTTGCGGTTAGACGTAGAGTGGTTTATTTTCTAAGATTTTACAAAATATTTTGGGTCGGGAAGGAAGGATGTGGAAGGAACGAAAAACAACAAGAACAGGTAAGCGAAGGATCGTTGATGGTCCGAGGGTCGACGGCGATAACGGTTTTATCTCGGAATATGAATAATTATTTGTTGAGGACGGCGGAAGTGAAGGATCGCTTGAACGTGATCGTACTTGTTTTGGACGTTTGTTAACTCACGCTCTTTTGATTTGTTCGCTCAACGCACTGACTATTCCAATTGTCCACTAATCCGGTAATCAACAAGAGACGCCAATCTTACGCGCCCAAATTATCTACGCGCGATGGTTCACTAAGGTTGCTGACCGACTCGACGCCATCTTTCGCACACACATTACCACTTGGGTCGGCGTACTCTTTTTTACCCAACTCGAAACGACGCTAAGCGATCGCACACTCTAATTGATTTGCATATGCACACGACGCGCCTTATTTTGTTTACGCAGCACACTGTTGTTAATATTGTACTTTTGTGTTTTCTCCAACAGTCTAAAGTTCATGTCCCTTTTCACAATTTACAACACAAAATGTATTCCGTTTATCCGTTGGTCTCCTAATTGGTAAATCCTTGCCTCCTTACAAGAGTCACATACACACAAGCAGACGATAAATGTCCGTCATTGATTTAAGTACAACGATTTTCTACCGAAGGTTCGACCACACCACTCTTCTTATACACACACGGCTTCCTGACTACAATTTACTACTATCCGGTTCGAAGGACCAAATGTTCGATAGCTTAACTGGTTCTTTCGGATCGTTGCTGTGACTCGCTTGGGGTTTACCTTCAGACTTAAATTACAAATGTATTCTCACCTATTTAGTTACAATATTCCACTAATACTATTGCCTATCCTAAACCTGAACTATACAAATATACTTACATTAAATTCATGTTAATCGGGTTGCCTACTCATAGGCGCAACACTACCCTTTGCTGAACAGCTCCAAATCAAACCAAGCAGAAAGCGTCAGCTTGTAGTAATGTGCCCAAGAAGAACACGCAACAACGCGCAACAATGTTCATATGCTGCAGATCAACATCTAGAAACAATGATTGATGTATTTTTGTTAATTAACGAAATAAGAACTGATAGTTCGTTCGGAATCTTAGATTTAACTTCGAGCCCCGTCATTACTCATCATCCTTGTTGGAATCCATTGCGGGTATTGGTGGGCGCCGTTTCTGCAGCCCCGATGGCCCCGGCTCGGGAGATTTCGGCGACTTCTGTCTGCGACGGAAGCACGACCAGAAAGAACTATTGTCATCATCGGACTAATCCGACGATGGGCCCTGTGGGGGAGGATGTTTTACCGGTCCATCATCGAACGATACCTGACGCCTTTGCTTGGGTGTATTTGGCGGCCAATTGTCGGCCGGGGTGTCCTCATCACTAGCGCTTATCATCGATTTCGAGATCATGCCCAGAGTGTTACCCGAAATAGCAGGGCGCCTGGATTTCCATGATTGGTTGAGCATTCAAGACAGCTCATCATCAAGTGAATCGTTCACCAGCGTATCGTCTGCCGGAGCGTCGTCCATTTCCATGCCGTCATCCACTAAAGCAGACACAGCACCTTTCAAGAAAAAGCAGAAGAAGACGAGCGAGCTAGCATCGGTATTACCGGACCGCGCACACATTTCGCCATTCTAGCTACCAGCAGCCTGGTCCGGTTGAGCCGGTGCATTTCCCTCAGGCACGACGATTGCCTTCAGCGTGGAGTTGTCCTCCAGCGGGGCGCGCCGTAAACGAAAGGAACGAAAGAACCGAACGACATTATTGCATCCTTCATCACTTCACGTTCCACTTACCAGCAACCTCCAGTTTTTCGTCCGTTTCCACGGGCACCACGGGCACCACGACCGTTGCCTGCAGCGGGGGTGTATCCTCCCCCGTTGAACTGTCCTACAGGACGGCCGTGCGTTCCATTTGGGCCGGATTTTCTATGGATTTTATCGGCGTGGAGGTCCGTGCGTTCAGCTTCTCGAAAGGCTCGATTACGTAATATAGTTTCAGTTCGGCGGGGCTCACCGTCTACGGCATACAATTTCCATGCCTACTAAGATTTTTCGAAATGTGACACTTCAAAAATCCGCACGGCAAACGGTTCCATTTGACAGCTCGCGTTGACATCCCAACTGACATTTTATAGCAGACTTATAGCGGTTTTCGAGTTCTTTTAGCTAAATCTCGATGCTTAATCTTGCCTTAGAGAGCAGCAGATTTAGCTAATTATAACAGTTCGAACGCGTGGTTTCACGTAGTTTTTTCACCCATTTCCTTCGGATCCAAGCTGTCATAGGCCAGAGGCGCTATGGCAGCGCAAATCAAAACAAAGCAAACAATAACACACGGATTAGTTTGTGATATGAATGAATGATTTTTTGGTAAAAGACTCGAGAAGGCCCCCCCCTAACAAAATTTGTTAGGCGCTGTAGGATTTACGCCGAAAGGTATGCAATCCGCAGTGCACGTTGCGAGAGCTTCACAGTGAGCTTTCAGTGTGCTTTCAGTGTGGTCAAAATTGGTTGAAGAAAGTCGAATAAAATATTGTTATTATTTGATTAAAATCCCCTCTCCGCTAACCCTACCATTCATTTTGGGTTACAGGGGCTTCGTACTAGTTTTCAGTCGCACTAGGGGTGAACAATCGGGCCTAAAACATGTACGGCGTTCTCGGACGGTAACGGAACAGTAATTCGATGAATACTTGTTACCTTGCATTGATATTCAGCAAAGGAGGAAACATAAGAATATCATAATCTCAAACCACTTGTTACAATGTATTGTATCAAGTTCTACTCGCTGTCTATTAACAGTATTAAGGAACAATGCACAATGTTTACATCAAATGGGTTTTGACCATACAGAAATCCCACTGTACAACAAAAATGACAGGCCACAGTGCTGCACACAAAAGATTCTAGGGGGGGCCTTCTCGAGTCTTTTACCGATTTTTTATTTATTTAACAAACCCGTTCATGTTTCTTTCTCTCCGTTGCACTCCTCGTGTTCGCCAGTGTTCCTTTAGGGGGAAAAAACAAGACTGTGAGTTGAGAAATGGTGCTCTTCGCCGTACATGAGATGCTGAACCATACCTCATCTCTCGCAGAAAACATGTTTCGGGAAGCGGCAAACACGAATCGATCGTCAACTGAACTGAATCTCCAGGCTACCGCAGCTCACCTACACGCAAATACACGATTAATCCTAACACCATCTGCATTCAAACACCGGGTCATGCGCCTCGGCTTATCCGTGCGCGTGCGACATCCTCCCCCCATCACATTCAGAACACGACTGTCGCTCAGCGTGCTCAGGGCAGAGCCAATAAGGAAAGAGAGAAGCAGAAATTTGCAGTGGTGTCCTGACGGTTTTAAAATGCGCGCTGCATGCCAGTACCAAAACGGCGCGCGAGAAACAGTTCGAGCGCCCCTGCACACGTGTGTTCGCTCTCTCGCACTCAGGGGCTCTCAAGCGAAAGATCATGGTTCGAGCAGTGCACGGCACATTGCGGAAAGCGAGAAACTGTTTGAGCGCCTCTGCACGCGAGAGCGAACGGGTGTGTGCTGTGCTGCTCGTTCCAACGGCAAACTGGCATGGTGCTGAGCTGCTCTAAGAGCGTAACGAGCATTCGCGCATGAAGCGAGCAGTTATGGCGAGGATCGGGCAATTTTTTTTTTTAATTTAGCCTTTTTTGTATAACAGATGTCAGTTGGGATACCTTCAAACCGGTTCCGTTACAATGTAACTGCGCGACCAGGCAAAAAATATTCCGGCGCAAACGGAGTACACCTTGCCGCCATGAGTTCTTCTTTTACGTCGCCATTTTGTTTTCTTTTTTCTGCCAGGGATAAATCCTTTTCCTTTGCGAAACGTTTCAAACATTTCAACACGGACTCCACTGGTTGTGTTACATGCACATTGTTGTCAAATGCTTGTGGGAAAACAATCCGTCCGGTGGGGGGTGTTGATTCCAAGCTTTCACGGTGCTTACTAGTTAATTTTTCGTAATTAGTGGAAGGAAATGAATATCCGGAAAAAAATGTTCCGGTAAATGTCAAACAGATAATTAGTAAGAGGGAGAAAATGCTGTAAATTTTCTGGACGCTTACCATCTCCAGGAGTCGAACCGTACCACCATACCCTACCACACACAAGATCCAATTGAGTAGGCTGATTCACAAGAAAGATTTTAACCCAGTTTTAGATATAGATGTATATATATACATCTATTAATGGACCTTGTCGTACGGTGTAAGAAAAATAATTCACTCTATAGCTTCAAATCTATGCAACAAATATGCTCTATACGTGCCCTATTTCCCCCCAAAACTGGGTTAAAATCTTTCTTGTGAATCAGCCTACTCAATTGGATCTTGTGTGTGGTAGGGTATGGTGGTACGGTTCGACTCCTGGAGATGGTAAGCGTCCAGAAAATTTACAGCATTTTCTCCCTCTTACTAATTATCTGTTTGACATATACCGCAACATTTTTTTCCGGATATTAATTTCCTTCCACTAATTACGAAAAATTAACAAGTAAGCACCGTGAAAGCTTGGAATCAACACCCCCCACCGGACGGATTGTTTTCCCACAAGCATTTGACAACAATGTGCATGTAACACAACCAGTGGAGTCCGTGTTGAAATGTTTGAAACGTTTCGCAAAGGAAAAGGATTTATCCCTGGCAGAAAAAAGAAAACAAAATGGCGACGTAAAAGAAGAACTCATGGCGGCAAGGTGTACTCCGTTTGCGCCGGAATATTTTTTGCCTGGTCGCGCAGTTACATTGTAACGGAACCGGTTTGAAGGTATCCCAACTGACATCTGTTATACAAAAAAGGCTAAATTAAAAAAAAAAATTGCCCGATCCTCGCCATAACTGCTCGCTTCATGCGCGAATGCTCGTTACGCTCTTAGAGCAGCTCAGCACCATGCCAGTTTGCCGTTGGAACGAGCAGCACAGCACACACCCGTTCGCTCTCGCGTGCAGAGGCGCTCAAACAGTTTCTCGCTTTCCGCAATGTGCCGTGCACTGCTCGAACCATGATCTTTCGCTTGAGAGCCCCTGAGTGCGAGAGAGCGAACACACGTGTGCAGGGGCGCTCGAACTGTTTCTCGCGCGCCGTTTTGGTACTGGCATGCAGCGCGCATTTTAAAACCGTCAGGACACCACTGCAAATTTCTGCTTCTCTCTTTCCTTATTGGCTCTGCCCTGAGCACGCTGAGCGACAGTCGTGTTCTGAATGTGATGGGGGGAGGATGTCGCACGCGCACGGATAAGCCGAGGCGCATGACCCGGTGTTTGAATGCAGATGGTGTTAGGATTAATCGTGTATTTGCGTGTAGGTGAGCTGCGGTAGCCTGGAGATTCAGTTCAGTTGACGATCGATTCGTGTTTGCCGCTTCCCGAAACATGTTTTCTGCGAGAGATGAGGTATGGTTCAGCATCTCATGTACGGCGAAGAGCACCATTTCTCAACTCACAGTCTTGTTTTTTTCCCCCTAAAGGAACACTGGCGAACACGAGGAGTGCAACGGAGAGAAAGAAACATGAACGGGTTTGTTAAATAAATAAAAAATCGGTAAAAGACTCGAGAAGGCCCCCCCTAGAATCTTTTGTGTGCAGCACTGTGGCCTGTCATTTTTGTTGTACAGTGGGATTTCTGTATGGTCAAAACCCATTTGATGTAAACATTGTGCATTGTTCCTTAATACTGTTAATAGACAGCGAGTAGAACTTGATACAATACATTGTAACAAGTGGTTTGAGATTATGATATTCTTATGTTTCCTCCTTTGCTGAATATCAATGCAAGGTAACAAGTATTCATCGAATTACTGTTCCGTTACCGTCCGAGAACGCCGTACATGTTTTAGGCCCGATTGTTCACCCCTAGTGCGACTGAAAACTAGTACGAAGCCCCTGTAACCCAAAATGAATGGTAGGGTTAGCGGAGAGGGGATTTTAATCAAATAATAACAATATTTTATTCGACTTTCTTCAACCAATTTTGACCACACTGAAAGCACACTGAAAGCTCACTGTGAAGCTCTCGCAACGTGCACTGCGGATTGCATACCTTTCGGCGTAAATCCTACAGCGCCTAACAAATTTTGTTAGGGGGGGGCCTTCTCGAGTCTTTTACCAAAAAATCATTCATTCATATCACAAACTAATCCGTGTGTTATTGTTTGCTTTGTTTTGATTTGCGCTGCCATAGCGCCTCTGGCCTATGACAGCTTGGATCCGAAGGAAATGGGTGAAAAAACTACGTGAAACCACGCGTTCGAACTGTTATAATTAGCTAAATCTGCTGCTCTCTAAGGCAAGATTAAGCATCGAGATTTAGCTAAAAGAACTCGAAAACCGCTATAAGTCTGCTATAAAATGTCAGTTGGGATGTCAACGCGAGCTGTCAAATGGAACCGTTTGCCGTGCGGATTTTTGAAGTGTCACATTTCGAAAAATCTTAGTAGGCATGGAAATTGTATGCCGTAGACGGTGAGCCCCGCCGAACTGAAACTATATTACGTAATCGAGCCTTTCGAGAAGCTGAACGCACGGACCTCCACGCCGATAAAATCAATAGAAAATCCGGCCCAAATGGAACGCACGGCCGTCCTGTAGGACAGTTCAACGGGGGAGGATACACCCCCGCTGCAGGCAACGGTCGTGGTGCCCGTGGTGCCCGTGGAAACGGACGAAAAACTGGAGGTTGCTGGTAAGTGGAACGTGAAGTGATGAAGGATGCAATAATGTCGTTCGGTTCTTTCGTTCCTTTCGTTTACGGCGCGCCCCGCTGGAGGACAACTCCACGCTGCAGGCAATCGTCGGGCCAGGGGAAATGCACCGGCTCAACCGGACCAGGCTGCTGGTAGCTAGAATGGCGAAATGTGTGCGCGATCCGGTAATACCGATGCTAGCTCGCTCGTCTTCTTCTGCTTTTTCTTGAAAGGTGCTGTGCCTGCTTTAGTGGATGACGGCATGGAAATGGACGACGCTCCGGCAGACGATACGCTGGTGAACGATTCACTTGATGATGAGCTGTCTTGAATGCTCAACCAATCATGGAAATCCAGGCGCCCTGCTATTTCGGGTAACACTCTGGGCATGATCTCGAAATCGATGATAAGCGCTAGTGATGAGGACACCCCGGCCGACAATTGGCCGCCAAATACACCCAAGCAAAGGCGTCAGGTATCGTTCGATGATGGACCGGTAAAACATCCTCCCCCACAGGGCCCATCGTCGGATTAGTCCGATGATGACAATAGTTCTTTCTGGTCGTGCTTCCGTCGCAGACAGAAGTCGCCGAAATCTCCCGAGCCGGGGCCATCGGGGCTGCAGAAACGGCGCCCACCAATACCCGCAATGGATGCCAACAAGGATGATGAGTAATGACGGGGCTCGAAGTTAAATCTAAGATTCCGAACGAACTATCAGTTCTTATTTCGTTAATTAACAAAAATACATCAATCATTGTTTCTAGATGTTGATCTGCAGCATATGAACATTGTTGCGCGTTGTTGCGTGTTCTTCTTGGGCACATTACTACAAGCTGACGCTTTCTGCTTGGTTTGATTTGGAGCTGTTCAGCAAAGGGTAGTGTTGCGCCTATGAGTAGGCAACCCGATTAACATGAATTTAATGTAAGTATATTTGTATAGTTCAGGTTTAGGATAGGCAATAGTATTAGTGGAATATTGTAACTAAATAGGTGAGAATACATTTGTAATTTAAGTCTGAAGGTAAACCCCAAGCGAGTCACAGCAACGATCCGAAAGAACCAGTTAAGCTATCGAACATTTGGTCCTTCGAACCGGATAGTAGTAAATTGTAGTCAGGAAGCCGTGTGTGTATAAGAAGAGTGGTGTGGTCGAACCTTCGGTAGAAAATCGTTGTACTTAAATCAATGACGGACATTTATCGTCTGCTTGTGTGTATGTGACTCTTGTAAGGAGGCAAGGATTTACCAATTAGGAGACCAACGGATAAACGGAATACATTTTGTGTTGTAAATTGTGAAAAGGGACATGAACTTTAGACTGTTGGAGAAAACACAAAAGTACAATATTAACAACAGTGTGCTGCGTAAACAAAATAAGGCGCGTCGTGTGCATATGCAAATCAATTAGAGTGTGCGATCGCTTAGCGTCGTTTCGAGTTGGGTAAAAAAGAGTACGCCGACCCAAGTGGTAATGTGTGTGCGAAAGATGGCGTCGAGTCGGTCAGCAACCTTAGTGAACCATCGCGCGTAGATAATTTGGGCGCGTAAGATTGGCGTCTCTTGTTGATTACCGGATTAGTGGACAATTGGAATAGTCAGTGCGTTGAGCGAACAAATCAAAAGAGCGTGAGTTAACAAACGTCCAAAACAAGTACGATCACGTTCAAGCGATCCTTCACTTCCGCCGTCCTCAACAAATAATTATTCATATTCCGAGATAAAACCGTTATCGCCGTCGACCCTCGGACCATCAACGATCCTTCGCTTACCTGTTCTTGTTGTTTTTCGTTCCTTCCACATCCTTCCTTCCCGACCCAAAATATTTTGTAAAATCTTAGAAAATAAACCACTCTACGTCTAACCGCAAACTGAAACGGTCATAGTTCTCTGCTCCGCAAGATCACGTCCGAACGTCGTAACCCGATAGAAAATCTTTCCAAAAAGTTAACTGGCGCCCGAAATGGGACCTCCAAGTCTAAAAGTGAGGTGATATGAAGTTATAAGAAACCTGCACGACGACAACGAGGAAGACGTCATCGTGACCAGCAATTCGTGGACAAGTCTCCCGAACAGACGCCGAAGGGTCCTCAGTAGGCAGTGCCAAACCGGATCAACCCAGAACATCGAGCATCGGTCATCGGACGCAGCATGTGTTTCAACATTGGCGCAGCATTGTTGATCGTATCGTGAGTCACAAATTATTATTCATAAGTGGGGAAATTAAAATGAAAGTTAAATTTGATAGAAATCAGTTAAATCAGTGTTTAGATCAGTGAAAAAAGTGAAAAGGGAACAAAAATTAATATTATTGTCATATGGTGGACGATAGGAAAGATAGAAGGTTTAATTGTTTCGAAAAAAATAGAATGACTACTTCTGCACCTTCTAGTACTATGAGCTATGACGAGTTTGTTAGCATGTGGAAAATTCTCGACTATGTACGAGATCTCCCAACCTTTGAAGAGAAGGCGAATGAATTAATGGCGTGGGTCATGGAAGTAGAAAAGGTTCTACATATGTACGCTAGAGTCCCACGAGATTGCACCTTTTTTCATATAATCGAAGGAACAATAAGGAAAAAAATTAGAGGCGAAGCAGCCGAAGTTATTAATACCAATGGAATAGCTGGTGATTGGTCATCCATTAAAAGCACTCTTTTGCTCTACTATAAAGACAAAAGAGAACTGAAAACACTTGATCACGAACTTACTGGGATCAGTAAAAAAGCAACAGATCCATTAAGCAGCTACTTCAGTCGTGTTAACGATTTGCAAAGTGCAATTATAACCCAAATATACACCGACCCGAAGTACTCTATCAATGCTGAAGCACACGCTTCTTACTTTAGAGAGAAAGCGTTAGATTGCTTCATTAGAGGTCTAGAAAGTCCTCTTTGCTTTTTATTAAAAAATAATAGTCCACCCAACTTAAATGCTGCTTTCAATTATTGCCTAGAATACTGCAATATGAACATGAGATCGGCACCATTTAAGGGTGAGACTCGTTCGAATCAAATACCTAGACCAAGAGATCTACACGTACCATCTCCCCAGCGGCACAGTTACCATAACAATAATGTGCATCAAACACCACCACTACCCCCAAGATATCGAAACTTCCAAGGAAACCATTATCAACAGAGGAATCATTTTCCTACAACTACCTATAATCAACCTGGTCCAAGTCAACCTCGATACAATCTTCCAGAACAGAATCTTAAACCGCAACAGAAAATTAACTATCCTCAACCGATGGAAGTCGATCCATCCCTACGATCGAATGCTATTAATTATGCCAATCGACCGGTATATGACCAAAAAGGAGCTCAATCTTCTCCTTGGCAGCAAAAGCAAACCTATTCAGTGGATGCTCCGCTTGAATATGTCCAAACGGCACCACCATTAAATGAAACAAATCTAACAAGTGTAACCCCTGCTGTCAGGAACGAACCAGAAACTAATTTTTTAGATTGGTCCGTACTGTGGTGAAACCATTTCTCTCCTACATCACATTGCGGACAACACAAGGAGAATTTCCCTTTTTAATAGACTGTGGATCAAATATCAATTTAATTTCACCCAAATAAGCTTTAGCCTACAAAAAATCTAAACCGTATGATTATTCTAGTGGTACCATTAAAAGTGCTAATAGAAATTTTAAAGTAACCTCAGCAATTGACATAGCATTTTTTGAACCAAAATCAAGCCTGAAGTTTCAATTTGTTATGTATGATTTTCATCCATTCTTCCTTGGCATCATAGGCACCAGTATGCTTAAAACACTCGATGTTAACCTTTATTTCAAAACAGATGTTCTTACAATAATAACGGATGAAGGTTATCCTTTCAAAATACCTTTGCTTACCTATGAAAATAAGAAGGAAAATCATTTACTTGATTTTCGTACCAATCATTTAAATGAAACTAACAGGAAAATGCTGACAGATGTGCTGTGTAGGAATAAGCACGTTTTTCATGAACCAGATTTAGCATTAACCTGCACTACAAATGTCGAATGTACAATAAACACCACCGACAGTATTCCCGTCCATCAAAAAGTGTATCCTTATCCTGCGGCATACACAAGCGAGGTAAACAAACAAATAAAAACTCTTTTAGAAACGGGTATAATTAGACCATCCCGATCAGCTTGGACATCCCCAGTCTGGATAGTACCAAAAAAGGAGGATGCGTCAGGTCAGAAAAAATTTAGAATGGTAATTGATTATAGAAAGATAAATGAAAAAACTATTAGCGATCGTTACCCTATGCCCGAAATAACATATGTCCTAGAACAAATGAAAGGGCAAAAGTATTTTTCAACTCTGGATCTTGCCTCAGGATTCCATCAAATAAAAATGAATGAAGATGACATTGAAAAAACTGCATTTTCTATAAATAATGGTAAATACGAGTTCCTAAGAATTCCATTTGGTTTGAAAAACGCTCCAGCTATATTTCAGCGTGCTATAGACGATGTTCTTAGAGAACATATTGGAAAAATATGTTATATATGCATGGATGATGTAATCGTATTTGGTAAGTCGGTAGATGAACATCTACTGAATTTAGAAAAATTTTTGAAAACTTTAGATTCTGCTAATCTTAAGGTTCAGTTGGACAAATCAGAATTCCTCCACAAAGAAATAGAATTTCTAGGCCACATCATATCATGTGATGGAATAAGACCTAATACCAAGAAAATAGAAGCCATCAAACTGTTTCCAATTCCCAAAACTGTTAAAGAGCTAAGATCTTTTTTGGGATTAATGGGCTACTATAGGAGATTTATTAAGGATTTTGCGAAAATTGCCAAACCACTTACTAATATGTTACGAGGTGAGAAAATGCAATCCAGTAAAAGAATATCGCTTGTACCAGCGCAGATCGTATGTTTTGAAAAAATAAAAAATATTTTATCCTCTTCTGATGTTTTGATATATCCAGATTACAGTGAACCATTCATTTTAACAACGGATGCTTCTGATTACGCCATTGGAGCGGTTTTATCGCAAGGAGAATTAGGAAAAGATAGACCTATTCATTTTGGATCACGATCTTTAACCAGAGCCGAAGAATCGTACTCTGTTCCTGAAAAGGAAATGCTTGCCATTATATGGGCACTGAAAACATTTAGAAATTATCTGTATGGAGCTAAATTTAAGATACTGACAGACCATCAACCGCTCACATTTACACTTTCTCAAAGAAATACTAATGCCAAGTTAAAACGATGGAAAGCATGTCTAGAAGAACACGATTACGAGATTTTATACAAGCCAGGGAAAACTAATGTAGTCGCGGATGCCTTAAGTCGAATGGTATACTCCATGACAGCAACGCAACATTCAGCTAATGACAGCGATGATTTCTTCATTCCATCAACTGAAGCGCCTTTGAATGTATTCAGGCATCAAGTTATCCTTGAAGAGGGAATTGGAGATATTCAGACAACTGAACCATTCCCGAACTTCAAACGAATCAAAATAATGATTTCAAATACAAGCGAACAAACATTACTCAATGTCTTAAAAACTAATTTCGATCCTTCGAAACTTAATGGTTTATTAACCAGCGAATCTATAATGAGGAAACTACAAGAGGTATACAATAAAAACTTTGGAAGACAAAATATGTTTAAAATCCGATATACTCAAAGGATATTGGAAGACGTAACAAACACCAACGATCAAATAGATGTTATTCAAAAGGAACATAACAGAGCACATCGGGGAATAGAGGAAAATAAAGCACAAATATTAAAAAAATAATATTTTCCTAAGATGAATGCACAAATAAAATATTTTATACGGAACTGTTGTGTCTGTAACGAGTGCAAATACGACAGAAACCCACCCAATCCACCGATGCAAAAAACACCTGGGCCAAAAGCACCCTTCGAAATTATGCATTTTGATATAATGTTCCTAGAGAACAATTATTTTCTTACATGTGTTGATAAATTTTCCAAGTATGCACAAGTGGTAAGGATTGAGTCCAGGGGCATCAGCGATGTTTTCCCAGCATCAAATGGAGATTGTATTAAAACATAAACCACCAGGCATAGTAGTAATAGATGGAGAGAAGTCATTTAACTCCAGGGAAGTTACTGACTTCTCTCATATCGCTCCCTATGTGACCGCTACAGGAAGAAGTGAAATGAATGGTATTGTAGAGAGATTCCATTCTACTTTACTCGAAATTTATCGAATTCATAAATCAGAACATCCTCACGTACAACTCTCAGATCTAATAGTTATGTCTGTGCACAAGTATAATAATTCTATACATTCTAGTACATCGTTCACTCCTATAGAAATTATTACACCTTCTAACGAAACACCATCCATTATAAATAAAGTAAAAATTAATCTTAACAAAAAACAGGAAAAAGATTTAAATTTTCACAACAAATCTCGAAAGGACAGAAAGATATCCAACCAATCGAATGCATTTATGAAAACAAAACGAAGACTTAAACAGGCGAAACCATATAAAAAGATAGAAATAGATAAAATCAACCGAACTACTGTAACTACTAAAAAAGGAAAAATAATACATAAAACAGATCTAAAGATTAAATGAAACAAAACTGTTCTTTTCCAAATGCGTACAGCAGTGTCAGGGCCAAAACATCACAATATCCAGTATGGAAAAAATTCCGATAATAGCATTTAACAGAGGCGATGCTAGATTAGCGATAGGTAATATTTATTACATTCATCATTTTAATAAATCGGACATTCAACGCGAAATTAAGGTATTATCTATTGAGTTCAAATCCCTTGAAGAAACCCAATTTTCAAGCATGATAGAGCAAGAGTTTTCAAATGCATATGAAATGTTAAAAAATACGATACCGATTCATAGAGCCAAAAGATAGGACACAATAGAAACTGTTTGAAAATTCATTGCAGGAAGTCCTGATGCAAATGATTTACGCCTGATAAATACTACATTGAACGGGTTGATTACGAATAATAACGTTCAAGTGAAAAT
The DNA here is from genome assembly GCF_013141755.1 of Anopheles stephensi. Taxonomy (NCBI): domain Eukaryota; kingdom Metazoa; phylum Arthropoda; class Insecta; order Diptera; family Culicidae; genus Anopheles; species Anopheles stephensi. Next base: position 16,762 of record NW_023404994.1, on the reverse strand, counting down.
AAATAAGGATTTAACGCTTCAGCTAACAGAAACTTTGAAAACAATCAAAGATGCGCTTAGACTGTCACGAGATTCTTCAATAGAATTCTTTTCCCTCAACATTCTCCTTAATCTCAAATACTTGTTCGATAAATTGAGTTTCGTAGCAGATAGTATTACTCTAGGGAAACTAGGTATAGTAAATCCTCGTATATTAAACCGAAGTGAAATAGATTTGTTAATGAACGATTTACAGAAACAGAATATTCCGTTTCAAACAGTTTCAGAAGCGCTATCATATGTGACTACGAAAATAGCAACAAATAACAATGAACTGTTATTTATACTTAGCTGCCCGAAATTGACGAACGATATATATATATATATATATATATATATATATATATATATATATATATATATATATATATATATATATATATATATATATATATATATAAGAAAATTGAATTGTACGGTATAACGCATAAAGATAAGAAAGTTCATGTTCCCAACCAATTTTACCTATCCTTAAAATCACAACTTTTCATCGTCCCGAACTTTAACAAGAACATTTACTGCTTAGAACAACTACAAGAAGATAACGGAAAATGCTATACTCGCGTACCAGCTATACTCAGAGGACAACAAGCAACATGTGACTTCATAACAAACCCAGCAGCGATGGAAATTCTCCAACTCGATAGGACACACATTCTGATCAACTAAGCGGCAGAATTTACTATTAAAACAACATGTGGTATTAAGAAGAGAAACTTGACAGGCTCTTTTCTCCTATCCTACCAATCATGTGACATATTCGTTAATGACGAAGAGATTTCCAGCAGCCAAACTGAGCTTCACGGATCGCCGTTGAATCTTCCGCTTTATGGTATAAACGTCACATCGAAAAACCACATGCTGAACCTTACTCTAGAACATCTACACACAATGCATATGGATTTAAGAAGCGAAATGCATCAAATACGGCTAGAAGCCAAAAGCTTCACATGGAACAATTGGTCCATAACAAGCGTTGTGAGCAACATAAACGGACAGAAACCGGCCATATCACCGAACTCAAACAACGACAACGATAACACTTGCGAAGAGAACGAGCCAAACGCCCAGATAAGTCCAAACTTTCAACCGCCCACAATGATGGAAGTTTTTCGTACGGAGCCTCAAATCTAAGGAGGGGCAAGTTAACAAACGTTCAAAACAAGTACGATCACGTTCAAGCGATCCTTCACTTCCGCCGTCCTAAACAAATAATTATTCATATTCCGAGATAAAACCGGTATCGCCGTCGACCCTCGGACCATCAACGATCCTTCGCTTACCTGTTCTTGTTGTTTTTCGTTCCTTCCACATCCTTCCTTCCCGACCCAAAATATTTTGTAAAATCTTAGAAAATAAACCACTCTACGTCTAACCGCAAACTGAAACGGTCATAGTTCTCTGCTCCGCAAAATCACGTCCGAACGTGATCGAAAGAACGAAACGTGAACGAAAGAAAATCTTTCGAAAAAGTTAACTCGTGCAAGTGCGATTTTCTTGAAATGTGCATACGGTTGGCGTCGGCTTCCGTTGAAGGTGAGGTACGCCATCGCAAGTGGTAACGTGTGTGCGAAAGTTAGCGTCGTGTCGGTCAGTGACCTTAGTACACCATCGCTGTTAGAAAATTTGGGCGCGTAAAGTTGGCGTCGGTTGTCAGTTAGCAGATTAGAGGACAGTTGGATAAATTAGTGTATCGCGCGGATAAATAAAGAAAATTTTGAAAATGCCACCGGAAAGCAAAATAAAAAAAATATTAAAGGTGTATAAAGACCGAGTTTCGTGGATAGAAGCGTTTGTAGAATTCGTAGACAATTACAACAATTCCGTGCATCGTGGAGAATTGCAGAGTCAATTACAAGCTTTAGAGGAAACAAAGCGATCGTATGAGGATGCAAGAGAAAAATTGTTATTTGAAGATGAAGAAATTGACGGGATACTGATGCAGAATGAAAGAAAGGAGTTCTACAAAAAATATCATAAAGTGAGAGGATTCATTATGGATTTGCAAAGAACCGATGAAAGTGCGCATCCGATTGCGAATAGTACAATGGCAAACACAACGTCCGCGAGTGTGAAAATGCATTTACCGAAACTAGAACTGCCAACGTTCGATGGAAATATTACCAAGTGGGTGACATGCAAGGACCGTTTTGTGTCATTAGTGCATGATTTACCAGAGCTACCTGAGGTGGCAAAACTTCAGTACCTGTTAGCGTCACTGAAGGGAGAAGCTGCACTGCAGTTCGAGCATGTACCACTTGAGGAGAAAAGCTATATGCCAACGTGGGAGACCCTGCTGCAGAGATACGACGACAACAAGATACTGCGGAGAGAATACTTCAAGGCACTGATTCAGCTGGAACCAATGAATGCTGGAAAATCGGCTGAATTGACCAGGGTTGTGAATGAGACAAGACGGCTAGTTCAAGGAATGAAACGGCTAGACGAACCCATACAACACTGGAACACGCCACTCACGATACTGGTAACGTATAAGCTTGATAAGACCACATTAATGTCCTGGGAAAATTTTGCAGTGGAAAACCTGACCGACTGCTACGAGCATTGTTGGAGTTCTGCGAAAAACGGATTCGTGTGTTGAACAGCACTGCACTGCACAGCGTCGGAGTGATTGGCAAAAGAGCCGCTTCTAAGCTCTTCCAGCGAAGTCGTGACCAGTCCAGACCAGAAAATGAACAGAATACCGCAAATATATTCTGTAACGTGTGCAGCTCATCGCGCAACGATAAAGAGGCGTGTCCAGCTAGCAAGGCAGATCATCCGTTAGACAACTGTACTAAATTCGATGGCATGTCGATTCTACAACGAGAAGCTTTGGCGAAGAATCAACGTTTATGTTTTAGATCTTCAAGCATCACCAAATCACCAAATAAGGTTTTGTCGGAATGTTACGACGTGTAAGCATTGCCATGGAAGACATCATACGCTATTGTGTAAACGAGCAGCTCAGGAGTCAGCAGAAAAGGTTTCACAGTCAACAGCAGCAGAGCAGGAAGCTGCGACGATTAATGATACCACCCGAGCATCCGGAGAACCACAAAGGATGGTGTGGTTATCGACGGCAGTAGTGTTGATTCGCGGAAGCGATGGAGAGGAGTTGCCAGCGAGAGCTTTGTTGGATCAAGGATCTCAATCCAACTTTATAACGGAACGGCTGGCCCAACAACTGAAACTAAAGAGAGTCCGAATATCGAGCCCTTTATCTGGAATAGACGACACCGTGCCTATTGTTTCATCCAGCATGGTAGTTACCAGAATAAGATCGCGTGTGTCCGAATTTCAAGTATCACTGCAGTTTCTAGTGTTACTGCGAGTAACGTCCGACTATCCAAGTCGTATGGTAGAAGTGAAGCGGTGGAATCTACCATTAGGCATACCTCTTGCAGACCCAGCCTTTAACAAACCAGAACGAATAGACATGCTGATAGGAGCTAGATTGTTTGCCGATTTGCTACAAGAAGGAAGGATTAAACTGGCTTCGTATCTTCCCCAATTGCACGAAACCAGATTGGGTTGGATTGTCAGTGGAAGATTATCGAAGCCAACTAAGGATGGTTTCAACGAAAGCATCGTGGGTTGTGCGATGGATGATAATTTCAATGCCGCAATGGAGAGATTGGTTCAGCTAGAAGATATACCGGAAGAGAAGCTGATGTCTGATGAAGAGCAACTTTGTGAGAGATGGTATGCAGAAACAACGCGTCGCAACGAGGATGGAAGATATATAGTGCAATTACCGAAGGTGGCAGATTACGAACGTGAATTAGGCGAGTCATATGAAATATCTCTCAAACGATTTGGAGCAGTTGAAAGAAGAAAGGAGAGAGATGAATGTCTACGTGAAGAGTACCATAAGTTCATGGAAGAGTACATTCAGCTTGGTCATATGACGAGAATAGCAGATGAGAAGAATGGAAACCAAGGTATAAAATACTATTTACCTCATCATGCCGTATTGAAGCTTGACAGCAGTACAACAAAATGCAGAGTCGTGTTTGATGGCTCATGTAGAACAGACAGTGGAAAATCGTTGAACGACATCCTATTGATCGGGCCACAACTGCAGGATGACATTGTATCTATCCTGATGCGTTTTCTCTTTTATAAGGTAGCCATGGTAGCCGATGTGGAGAAAATTTACTGTCAGGTATTAGTGGAGGAGAAGGATAGAGACTTGCAGCGCATTTTTTGGCGGTCTAACGAAGCAGATCCTGTGAGCATGTATCGACTCAACACGGTTACGTATGGTACAGCGTGTGCTCCGTATTTGGCCATACGAACTCTTCGGAGAGCATTTGAGAACAGCATGGGCAAATTTCCGGATGCAATGAAATGGTTTAACGACTTCTACGTGGATGACCTCATCTCAGGAGCTGAGTCAACGGAAAGAGCTCAAAGCATTCGCGAGCAGGTGGTTGAACTGTTGGCTGGAGCGGGTTTTAAACTTCGGAAATGGGCATCAAATAGCAGGACTGCGTTAGATGGAATTCCGGAAGAAGATCGTGCCAAGCCAATACAGACGTTGTAAGAGTACGTGCTCCTAAGATCATGGTTTCCGCTTCATTGACAAAGAGAAATGTAATGGGAGCAATTGCAAGGATTTACGACCCTTTGGGATTTGTGGACCCCGTTTAGATGGTGGCAAATATCTTCATGCAGCAACTCTGGAGACTGAAATATGTTAATGGAAATTCCTGGCCTTGGGACAAGGAACTACCGGAGAGTTTGTGCCGTGAATGGATGAATCTGGCGAATGAATTTCATGTGCTGCAAGACGTTAAGCTTCCAAGGTTGGTGTGTGCGAGCGAGGCAATTCAGTATCACATATTCTGTGATGCTTCTGAAAAGCGATATAGAGCCTGTATCTACGTGAGGAGCGAATCGACAACGGGAGAAGTAATAGTACAGCTGCTGATTTCGCGATCCAAGGTGGCACCATTAGCAAAGCGGTTAACGATTGCCAGACTGGAGTTGTGTGCAGCGTTGTTGGGAAGCCGATTATGGGATTTCGTGAGGAAGGGACGATTACGTGAAGGCCCTTGTTTCCTGTGGACTGACTCTATGACAACGTGGCATTGGATTCAGTCCCCTCATCATCTTTGGAAGACGTTTGTCGGCAACCGCACGGCAAAGATCAAGCTATTGACCACTGCCTGTATTTGGCGACATGTTCCGGGTGTGGAGAATACAGCCGATTTGATATCGAGAGGTTGCGAGCCGAGTCGATTAGTCGCTTCTGCGCTATGGTGGTCGGGGCCAAAGTGGCTATCGGAAGCTGGAGATAAATGGCCAGAATTGCCCGATGTAAGAGCAATAACCACAGGCGAAGAACGTAAGGTGGATTTAATTGTCTCTTCATGCAGTGAAGAGAATTTCATTGACTGGCTGTTCGATCGCTTTTCATCCTTTACCAAGCTTCGGCTCGTTGTGGGGTATTGCCAGAGATTCCTACAAGGCGTGCAAACGCGTTTAAAGAAGGAAGCAGAAACTTGAATCTTCAGTTATTAACCACGATACGCTCTTTCTCACCACTGAAGAACGGCTGTGATCAGAACGACTACTGTTTCGATTAGCACAACTGCAGCGTTTCGAGAAGGAGATCAAATGTTTTGGGGCATGGGAAAGAAATACCGCGATCATCCCCACTGAGAGGATATAATCCGTTCATCGACGCTGAAGGAATCATCAGGCTAAAGGGAAGGCTCCAAAACTCGCTATTAGGCATGGACGCAAACAATCCTGTAGCTGTTCCCAAGGATCATGTGCTGGGAAAACTGTTGGCGAAACATTATCACCTTAAGCTCCTACATACTGGTACACAAGCAACGTTAACAGCAATAAGACAACGGTATTGGTTACTTGGTGCAAAATCTATTGTGAAGCAAGTTTGTCATAAATGTGTGAGATGCTTCAAATGCAAGCCGAGGCAAGTGAACCAACCAATGGCTGACCTTCCAGGGAATCGAGTGACAGAGGCATTCGCAATATCAGGAGTGGACTATTGCGGTCCAGTTTGGATCAAGGCCCAGCATCGAAGAGGAGCTCCTACCAAAGCATTTGTGGCAGTGTTTGTGTGCTTTGTGACTCGTGCCGTCCATCTCGAATTAGTGTCTGATTTGAGTACTGCTGCGTTTTTGGCTGCTCTTCAAAGATTTGTAGCGCGACGAGGTTTAGTAACGGAGTTGCAGTCGGACAACGGCACCAACTTCAAGGGGGCTGCAAACGAGCTACGTCAACTGTATGAGCTTTTTCAATCGCCGAAGCAGAAGGAGGAGATTCAGTCTTGGAGCGCAGAAAACAGAATTAGGTGGAAATTCATCCCACCTGGGGCCCCTCATTTTGGAGGATTGTGGGAAGCGGCCGTGAAGTCTATGAAATTTTACTAAGTTAGAGTTCTTGGGAATGATCCAGCATCATACGAAGACATGACAACAGTTCCTGCGGAAATAGAATCGTGTTTGAACTCTAGGCCGATCACACCATTATCGAGTGACCCTTCAGATTATGAAGCACTAACGCCATTACATTTTTTAACTGGATCTCATCTTCTTAATATCGATTTGAATCTTAATTTTTGTTTTTTTTTCAAATTGTTTGCCTCAAGGGCTTTACAAAGTCAATTTATCTTATAACTAAACATACATAACACGTAAGGAGGATATAGGGTGCAGACAGAGATGGCTAGTGAGGAAAAGAAAAACAGATTTTAGGATAAAGAGGACAAAAGACGGGAGCGGAACAATTAATGGAGATATTGTGGTCAAACAGATCACCAACCGAATTGAATGCTAATAACGCGCGCATCCATGGATCGCTCTGGGAAAACCACGTACGACAAAAAGGGATAAGCAGGGGAGGACGTACGCGTAAGCGATGGGAGGGGACATATAAAGGGATAGTTGCCACAAGGGCGGGGGAGTCAATGTTGGAAAGCAGGATGTTGGCAATAAATAACTTGCGAGCATGACCATGACGATCCTCCAGCTTAACCAAACCCAGCAGCTGGCACCGCTCCGAATAAGAAGGTAAGGTTGTGCTGGGGTCGTTCAGTAAACGTCTAGCGGCTATCCGCGTATATTTCCTCTGCACCCTCTCCAACCTGTTCATAGCGGTGACACCAGCGGGGGACCATACAACACTGGCGTACTCCAGGATGGGACGCACCCAGCAACAATACAGCGCTCTCAGGCATAACGGGTCTCGAATCTCAGTAGACATACGAGAGATTAGACCCAACACCTTGCTAGCCCGCTCAAGGACCGAGTTGAGATGCGGCTCGAAGGACAATTTGTCGTCCAGCCACACCCCAAGGTCCCTGACCAAGGAAACTCGCGGAAGTGTTGAGTCGTAGAGCCGATACTGGTGTAAATATTTGGAAGAAGAGCGACCAAACGAAATTACACAGCACTTCGAGACACAAAGAACGAGCCCGTTTGATATGCACTAGCCAGCGAAAGCATCTATGTGGGATTGGAGGGAGCGGGAGTCGCGGGACGAAGACACAGGAAGATAAAACTTGACATCGTCGGCATACAACAAACAACCGTTAGGGGGAAGCGATTGAATGCAATCGGCGATGAAGAGTGAAAACAATAAAGGACTCAAGACACTACCCTGAGGAACCCCAGATTTGCTGATGAACGGGTCCGACAGAGCCCCATCCACCCTTACCCTGTACGACCGGTCCTTCAAAAAGGAACAGAGCCAGAGAAGAAGGGCTCCACCGAAACCCATTCGCTCGAGCTTTGCATTAAGCAATTGATGCGACAAACAGTCGAACGCAGCTTTGAAATCTGTGTAGATGACGTCAACCTGCCTACCAGCGGCTGTGTGCGCAAACAGATCGATCATCAACGACATAAGGTTCGACAGGGTAGAGCGTCTCGGCACGAAACCGTGCTGGGAGGATGGGATTAACGGGGAAACAATAGGAAGGATAGAAGAGTAGATCACAGACTCGAGGACTTTGGACGCTGCACAGAGGATGGAGATGCCTCGATAATTTAAGGGGGACGTCCGGCAACCTTTCTTAAAGACTGGGATCAGCCAAGCTGATCTCCAAAGAGAGGGAAAAACTCCTGTATCAACCGACCTAGTGAATAGGCGAATCAACACAGGAGCAATCGCCTCTCTAGCGTCAATGAGTGCAGAAGAAGGGATGCCGTCAGGACCAGGAGAGAAGGAGCGCTTAAGCTGACAAAGTGCAGTGAGCACCATCTGCTCGTCGATATGCACCGAATGAGCGTTAATACAGTCCCGAGGAACACTCGAGAGCCCAGCCACAAGAGACGCAGTAGAGTGGGTCGGATCAACAAAAAGACCATCGAAGTGATGCGCAAACAAATTAGATATTTCCAACGGGGAGGAAGCAGAGCAATCGCCCAAAGACATATTTGTTGGAATACCGGAGGATCCACGTTGTCTATTGGCGTATCTCCAGAATGACCTAGGATTTGTATAAAGATGGGATTGAATGCGCGCGTTATGGGTACGAAGGCGGATCCTGTTATAACTGCGATGAGCAGATGCTGCGTATTTGAAGACACGCAGGTGAAAAGTGGAGCGGTGCATTCGATACGCACGAAGCGCACGCTTAAGATCCGCCTTAAGTGAACGAAGGTGTCTATCTGACCACAAGGGATTTGGAGGAGGGGTCCGAAAGGGACAACACTGGGAGAGGAAAGACAAAATCACAGACGTAAACTTGGCTACAGCCTCGTCAATACTAGGAGCAGCGTCCAGGGAGCTCCAGTCGTATGTCGAGATGAGACGAATAAATTTTCTGTTGTCGAGCTTCCTGAAGTTCAGCTCACGCGTCAAAACTAAACGAGACGGACGATCAGAGGGCGACGCGATGACGGTGATGCACGTCTCCAATGCTGGATGATAAGCGTCCTCGGGAATAATCGTCAAAGACACTCGGTGTACTGAATCACAGATCGCGGCTGCAGCGGAATTGCCAAATATCAGGTCCAGTTGACGTCCGTTACCGTTAGTTACCCCTGAGAGTTGCTTCAAGTGGTTAAAGTTCAGACCGTCAATGAACGTCGTATCCCGCTGCCTAAAATCGGAAGGATAAAGCCACAGTTTATTATGGGGATCAGCAGTCCACGAGATGCCCGGCATGTTGAAGTCGCCAAAAATCATAATTTTATCTTCGGAGCGCATGCGCCCCAGGACTACACCGATGCCCTCCATCAAATCATCAATTACAGATGAGGATGAGCTGCTGTATGGCGGAATGTAGATGGCTCCAAGGTACAGGTGCGAGGTCCCCAGGTTGATGCGAACCCACACCGCCTCCAACGATGCGCATGGTGACGAGATCGACGAGACCGCAAGTTGTGATGAGCATGCAATAAGCACACCACCACCACGCGAAAGGTTGCTATTCCTATTGTTGCGGTCGCATCTAAAGATGATAAAGTTTCATCGAAAAGAAGCGACGATGGGATCGAATCATCAAGCCAGGTTTCGGTCAGGACACATATGTCAGATTCAGCAAAGGCCTGGTGGAAGTTAATGAGTTTCGTGCGGAGACCCCGCACGTTCTGATAGTATGCATAAATTTTTTCCTGGGCGCCGAATTATGCACGAAAGAATTGGTCCAATGTTTGCTGATGGGGACTACAAGTTAGAACTCTCTTACGCTTGCTAGGGGGAGCGGGATGAGGAAGTGAAGTGAGTGGTGTAGCGTGGATCAAAGTCAAGTCCGAACTGTGTCCAGGAGAGGAAGGTGTGCTGTGGAGAGGCTGAGTGCGGTTGATGTAGGGAGCCTCTCTATGACGGTGTCGAGCGGCGATGAGAGAGTTACTAGCTGTTAAAACAGGAGTACTGTATGGAGCCGGTGGACGTCTAACTGGATCGTGATGAGTAGCGGTGATAAACTCTCTCACACGGATGCCAATAGGCCACGTTTCAGGGGAGAGAGCCAACTCACGACAGGAATCTGGAACACGCACTTTAAAAGAAAGAGAGCGTCGAGAAGCTGGATCAACACCTCTAGCCAAGAGAGAGAAAGCAAGCACGTCCTCGGTGTTGAGACGGCGTATCACCGATGCTCTCACTTGGTCGGTCGTGATATGGTGTGCAACTCCAAGGAGGTGCAACCAAAATCTGCGAGGATTACGCGCTTGAGTCGCTACTAGATTAGGTGACGTCACCGCATTTGTGCCCGAAATTCCGACAAGGCTCGGAGCGGGGGTTTGTCCTGCAATCGCGGCATAGGAAGAAGGACGGTCGGTGCTAAGGATAGGAGGAAGCCTGATCGGAGAGGAGGTGGGCGCACCATGATCAGTACCTGGTTGGTGAGAGACAAGAGTTAAGCCGGCCTTCCGAGGAGATAGCAGAGAGCGAATCTCCCTAGTGAGAGGCTGCAGAATGGCGTCTTTGAGCGACGCGACAATGGAATCTAGCGCCGTCTGGAAGCCCGCTTGGAAGCTACCATCCTTCGTGGGCAATCTGCGGCGGTTTTCAACGGTTACAGTGCAAGTGGAACAGCTCCAGTGGACATTTTGGTAAGGGCTGATGCATTGAAGAACGGCATCAGGAAACTGAGGTGCAGTTTCTATGACAAACCGCATCACAAAAGCAGCAGCACAAGCACATCATTGGCCACGGAGGCATCCGCTGCACAGGCCGAACACACAGGAGCCATTTACACACACAGCGCAACACACAAGCCCACGGAATAAACAACAACAAACAGCTGAGCGAGGCTAAACAAAATCGACCAAATTAGGACACATACAACAACCGTTAAAGCAAGGAGATGGTAAGTACGGATAGAATGATACACAAACAAACGATTGATGCAGGGAAGCACAACGGACAAATAATTTTACACACAATTTTTACGTTTTTAGTGGAGCCGATACCAAACCTGACTTGCTCGAGACGATTTGGCAGAAGGATCTTAATCGATTTGAAGAACGTTCCAGATAACCGACTGAATCATTGGCGTTTGGTTCAAAAACGAGTGCAGCAGTTTTGGGTTAGATGGAAGACAAAGTATCTGCAACAGCTCCAGGCGAGAACGAATGGAATAGCTCGGCAACAACAATAGTGCCCGGTATGCTGGTTTTGTTGCGTGAGGACAACGTACCGCCAACAAAGTGGCCGCTTGCTCGAATTACAGCAGTTCATCCAGGCAGTGACGGAGTAGTACGTGTGGTAACGTTAAGAACCGCTAATACAACTGATATGAAAAGACCAGTTGCAAGAATATGTATTTTGCCGGTTGAATAACATTGACCAAGAGAGAAGAGAGAGATAGAGAGAGGGAACTTATGTTTCAAATAATTGAAAGGAATGAATAATCACATAAGAAATGAAGTGAGAATAATGCGAAATTTAAATTTTGAGGAACTACGATGGGAGGAAATATTGTTTAAAATGAGAGTTGCAATTTCAAAGGAAGGAAATTAAGAATTAAGGCTAGTTAGTTCGAAAATGAAAGTGAGAGGATATTGATAGTTACGATTAAAATTGGGAATTTTGGGCGGTCGGGAATGTTGCGCATATGAGTAGGCAACCCGATTAACATGAATTTAATGTAAATATATTTGTATAGTTCAGGTTCAAGGATAGGCATTAGTATTCGTGTAATATTGTAAATAAAATAAGATAGAATACATTTGTAATTTTAGTCTTAAGGTAAACCCCAAGCGAGTCACAGCAACGATCCGAAAGAAACCAGTAGAGCTATCGAACAACGTCATTATTTTCTCTAATTGTCATTCCAGACAATAATACTGAAAGAAGCATTCACAACAAAATGGCAAGAAATTTAAGTCCACTTGAGCGAATACTCGTAGATTTTTGTTTCTTCGAGAATAGCTCACTAGTGATAGTGTAGATAGATTCACGAAATTTTCATGCAAGTGTAGGCCCCATTCTTATAGTACCTTAGTTTGTATATATCTGTACACATCTTGATGTAGAAATGTCAAGTGGAAATACATAGAAAACGTCCCGGCGGCTGGGCATTCAGAAACCGCCTGCCGAACGACAAGATCGTTGTTTGTGTCGGACTTCTGCCTTAAAGCAAAGTAAAGTTAAATTTTAACGTTGTTTACAGAAGCTAAAATCATGACAAGTATCAGAGCAGAGCTTTTCATCCAAGAGCAAGATACATTTTTTACATGTTTAGGAATGCCAGGAAAAATAGTGTTAGACAATGGCCTCTATTCAACTCAGGGAAGTAAAATCAACGTAACATTCATAGGTATTAAGTCAGCAAATCACCACCTTACCACCCACAATCTAATGGCTAAGCTGAAAGAGCGGTGAGAACGGTGAATGATACAATTATTAGATACGTGATTCAAAATACTGAATTTCAAAGGAATTTAAATCAGTTTTTGATAAATTATACATTGTCAGGCTTGATGTTTAACGAACGTAAAGCTGAGGCTATGGAGCCCAAATTATCAAGGATCAACTAAGTTTTTTCTGCAAAATTTAGTTTCAGATGTCAGCAAAAATGCAAAAAAAAAAAAATCATTGAATCAAACGATATCGATTTAAGCATCGTGGTGTTACTCTCATGACACTATGACCAAAAACATTTTATACAATAAGTAAACCTATTCATCACACTTAAAAATCGACCAAATTTTTTTATAGTCCTGGACAATCCGCCTCTTTTGTATTATCAACCTCACATAGTCTAGCTTTGTTATAAAAAAGTTGAATTGTTTTGAGTCTCAATTTTTTGTTAACTCCATTGAAGTTTTTTTACTCAATGACACCTATCGCCAACCAAATTAACCATCAGTCGATAAATATATCGATCGATATAACGACTATCATGGCGGAATGGTATCGCAACGCAACAAATTTGTCAACCCGTAAAACGATGGTAACAACTGTCATGCCCGTCATACAAATCGTGAGGAAAAAGTCGAGCAGTGGTTAAAAAAGTCGTTAATTTGCATCGCGAACGACACAGTTTGGCACTACCGATCGATATATTTATCTACTGCCACGAACCAGTTGATAAACGGTACGGAGTCGGATTTGAGAGCTTACGTTAGATTTAGGAAAAAAAATTGTACTCTTTATGTGCTACGTCAAAAAATTTCTCATGATTTTGCCGAGAATTTCAATGAATTTCGAATTTTGAATAAATCTAAACAATCAACATGTAATGTAATAATATTGAAAAACTTAAAATCATGAACACTCTTAAAAATAGGCAACGGCTGTTCATCCAACAAGGATTAGTACACAACACGCATAATTTAAGTTGCTGGCAAGCTACCAGTAACGTAATGACCAACGGAACACTCAATCTCCTAATACCGGGCCACGCACGCACCCGACATACGACACGCGCTCTGCGACACCCTTCGGAAGGCTCTTCATCAAAGTTCAGTGTGCGCTTCTCCGGGAACTAGAGCCAGTAACCACCTGACTAGCCATACTGTAAACCACTGCCGTCTTCAGGGTGTACACCTCCTAGCATCCTTCCACGTATCAATGCAATCGATGGTCACTTCCACCACACATGTTTTCACTTACGTTTTATCTGGTAATTCAAAATGCCTGGTAACAAATGCCTTCAGTATGCTGCAAGATTTGTATGATCATCATCACCATCATCCGTTAAAAATAATGCAATAAACATTTTTAACCAAACGTTTCCCACTAGCAATAACAATCTTGTACTGCTATTTGTAAACAAACCAGAGATTTGACAGCCAATTTGACAGATAGCGTAACTACTCGATCAGTATTTATATCGATCGTTATCTTTTTATCGACTCGTGAGCGGTAGGCGTTCGCGATGCCAATTCGAGTAGATAAATATATTGGTCGATATAACCAAACCAGTGGTTTATTTTTATTGACTGGCTTCGCGATAGATGTCAATGTTTTGTGAATTTTTGACAAAAAAAAAAAAAAATATGTTGAGGATGCTTTTTCCAAAGTTTTGTTTAATAATACTAATAATAATGATGCAAACAATTATAATCATACTTTGTAAAAATATTGAAAGCAGTTGTTTGAAAATCGGGTATAGAAGTGGTCTTATTCTATTATCCGTCACTGCATACAATAAAAAAGGCTTAGCCATATCATTACTTAGAGGGCGTCGCCCGCACGTTGCTTATAATTTACAGCAGCGATGTTGTCTCAGAGGTGGTAACAGGTGGCTAAGGTGGGCTAGTATTAGAAACGACCTGGCTCTTCTCCCCTTGCTGCGACATTGCGATGAGTTTGTCCATTCTCTCATTCATCACATCCATCTGGACCCCCAGGGCTGTTATACGCTTCCGCAACATCTCCTTTGCTATCGCTGACTGTATTTGTTCGTTACTATTACCGTCCAGCTCTTCGCATCCATCTTAAATTAGTAAATACATGGATAGATACATTGCATTTGAAAAAATGTGCAATTTACTGATTATCATTACCTTTAACCAGCCAAAAAAGTAACCAAACGGAAAATGGGGTTCACATTGCGAGTTCGGCTTGAACAATAAAACTTTTGCTTTGAACAGCAGCAAGGCGAAAACATAAAACGGTTACCACAATACTTACATACAGCGACCCATCCGACCACCCAATTAGCGTTTAAATGCCGGTATCCGTCGTAATCCTGAAATGACGCAATCAATGACGTCAGTGACGAGCACTGACCGCAATACGATTAGTTAAAGCCCCTCCTAGCACAACTGTCACCTGCACGGTCACTACCAAACACCTTCAGCAAATTCGAGCAGTTTCAAGCAGTTATTCTAGCCCTACCTAGCATCACAAACACCAATACACGAACTTACCGATGATTTGTGTCACTCCAGCAGTGCTTAAAAATCGAGCACTTATCGCACACTTCATTTTACTCTTAGAGCCACTCTGAACCAGTAAACACACACTCCAACGTATATATCATGCACTATATGCACCTGTCTGGATATTCGAGCAGTTTAGAGCAGTTTTTTTAAAGCTACCGAATAATTCAAATAACAAAGCAGCACTCGCAAACGCTTTGATTAATTCAAAAACGCTCGAAAAAAATCGAGCACTTTTCGCGATCTCAAATCCACTCACTAAGACGCTGTGACGAATAATCTTACACCAAAGTATACCTGGCACTTTTGGCTCAAATCACCAAATTCGAGCAGTTTTGAGCACCTATAACATGTCCCAGCAAACCCTCCCAGCCACCAACAGCTATTCCGACACATTTCCGATTTTACCAGAAAAGCTGCTTGCAATTCGAGCAGCTTTATTTTTTGTCGCTTGGGTACTGGCGATTTTTGTCTGATAGGAATCCGTTTTTGCTTGTGTCAAAATTCGGAAGCCGAAAACGCCAAATTAACGATTTCCATAAATGTTCGAATTTCCACCGTTTTTCCGACGGAAACGGATTTCACAATCGGTTCACATCACTAAAATTCAAACCGCAATCAATTCGATCCATAAATGAGCAAGTTATTTACACTTTTGCATTAAACGCGGTATATCCGCCACGTGGTGCTGTCACACTACTGTCACACTTCTGCCTTCTCCGTTTTTTCACTTATTTAGCCTACTTAAGACTTATTTCACTGCGGTTTTTTTGGGTTCGTTGAATTGATTGCACACTACCACGCCGGAAAGGACCGCTTCCGGACCGATCCGTGCGAAATTGGCCGCAAAAACAAACACCCGACACTGCTTCCCCCCACCACTGATGCACAGTGCACTACTGATGCACTTTTTGGACCGCGTAGCTTTCGCACTAGTTGGCCGATTTTTACCCCGTTTTCGGCTTGCGCAACATTTTGGCCTCCTTATCGACCGTTTTCACTCACTTCCAAACCGGAAATCCCGAGAAATTGAGTGCCAACCCACTTTCACGGTTGTTGTTGTTGTTGTTGGTGTGGCCTACAACTTACACACGCTACATTTCGTCCTAAAAGCAGCGGAAATCCACAGTTTCTTCACTGAAGCCACTTTATTGGCCATTTATCACTAAATTGAAACACAAACCGCTCTCCGATCGCTTCACTATCACCGGGGAAACTGTGTCCATCTGAGTCTGCTTACCGCACTTATGTGCTGGAACCATGTGCCACTTTTATACACTTTATTTCACCGATTTCGGAGCCGTTTTCACTTTTTTACATTTTACCTTCATTGTGCACAATATCCGGTGGTTCAAGCACAATTTTACGACCTTTTTCTTACCAAATAAAAACGGAGCGCACTTTGCACAGAGTGCCACGCGCACAGAATGACAGCTCGACACTTCTACAGTGACATAAATGCCCAGGCACAACCAAGGTGGGTAAAAAGCAAGGTATATGGATATAGAAGGTAGAGTTGTTTAGAGCAAATTTTTCTCGACCTGACATAACAGTTCCATGGTGATCAAGGGGAAGGGTATTGAGAAGAGTGATGGCAGCGTCGGAGGAGGCGCCGGTGGTGGTATCGCTTGCGATTTTTTGACGAAAAATGCAACCAAATATCGTCAATCTTCTGTGGAACAACATTTGATATGCGAAAATGACCCATAAATTAGCGAAATTGCTCAAGGGATTGAGAATCGAGGCTGTTTGTTCATGTTTGTTGCCCCATACCATATGTTTTTGTAAACAAACTCTGACATAACTCGACTAAAATGTCGCCCTGTCAAATCGATAAAAATCCACCTTCTAAATACATACACCTTGGTAAAAAGGTAAAATAGAGTCCCAAACAAGTGTATGAT